>NC_134354.1:31784198-32084198 GCF_048569485.1 Anomaloglossus baeobatrachus | reverse complement strand
CCCTCCTCTCCTGTTCTTGCCTACGTCACCTAGCAACCAGGCTCTCTACCACACCCCTCGAGTGGAGATGGAGGCTTCGCCCCCTCCTGGGATCCCCAGGGGTCCTCTCAAAGGTAAATGTGTGAGACCTGATCACTATGCGCCTGTGTAGTCACACCTCGGTCAGCCTTCTGGATTACCTGTTTTGTACTGTCCCCAGCATGGGTGCAGTACTCAGTGGTGCCTGACCAGGTCAGGGGCGCCACATTCCCCCTTAGTTATCACCAGCACGTCCTCGGGCTGCAAGACAACATTTTGAAATGCGTAAAACAGTAAAACATGGTAAAACGTTTTAAAACCATCAGGTACCATACATCACCACCCTCCACCCACAAGTCCGTTAACCCACCCTAAACCCTCTCAGGCGGCAGGTCACCGGTTTCTTTTGGTAACCAGGTCTGGGCCATCAGCTTCCCCAGACCTTTCTTCCCATCTGCCTCTCCCATTGGCCGCGCCTTCAGCCACTTCTGGCAGGATGTAGAGGCGGCTTTCATGGTCTGGTGGTTTCAGGGTATACCTGGCCTGGTGGAGCCGCGCCTTCAGCCTCTTCTGGCAGGATGTAGAGGCGGCCTCCACAGTTGGTGCTGACCAGGTACCCTCTTTGTGGTGGAGAGCCAGGCCCCATAAACAGGCGTGCTCCCTGGTAGTGGTTGTACCTCTGGGGTAACTATAAACACTGCGAGAGTTTGTGGCTATAGCCAGTTCATAGCCTTAAGGTTCATGGGTTAAAGTGCAAAAGGGTTTCTCACACAAGTTCATGTGGGCACGTGCTTACACTTGAACGTTGCAAAACTTTTCAAACTGCTGTAGTTTTCTTTACTTTTCTCTACTCCATTCCACCAGGGCTTTCGCCTATTGGGCTTTGGCACCTGACATTTTCTATGTTTCTGTGTCTGTTTCTTTTTCTGTATCTTCATCTTCTGTTGTTGAGATAGCAGGTTTGCTGTAGGGATTTCTGGGGCATGGTGTAACATCTAGTGCGTACCATCCGCGTTCTCCTTGGTGTTTGGTGAATTCTACTGAGTCTCCTATCTGTAGGTTTCTTCCTGGATGCCCTCTAGGTAAATGTGCTCTAACATCCCTTCTGTTCACAAAGATGCCCTCTTTTACACCAGGTGCTACTATAAAGCCATATCCAGACCTTAGATTGAAGTCTTCTACAACTCCTCGACAAAGTGGGCCTCTGACCTGTGATTTGGCCCTTCTCAGGGACCGCTTTTCCTCTAAGTCTCTGGCCGTGACCTCGTCCTTCTCCTCGGGAGACTGCTGTGCAGGTGGATCCCTTGTCCTGCTGCGGCGCCGTGTTCTGCGGGCTGGGCCCTGCCTGGCTGCCACCTCACCGCTTGCAGGCTCCCAGGTGAGGTATCTGGACAAATCTTCCTCAGCGGAGGGTGTCGGGCCCTCTTCATCCCAGCGGGAGTACGGCAGCATCTCTGGCTCTTGGACTGGTGCTGCATCCACTGCTGATGGCTCTGGGGTCAGCTTCTCAGCTTCCTGGCCTCCCCTCCCCCTTAGTTCTTCTGGGCACTCCTCTTGTGGCAGCGCTAGGGATGGATTTTCATCAGCAGGCCAGGGCGGGGGACCCTTTGGCATGAATGTTGCAGGAGTCTTCCTGTGAGTATGCGGAGGGAGCAGATACCGGTCCACCATCTCCTTTGGGAAGTGGGCCTCTAGATCAGCCTTCAGCCTCCAGTATTCGGGGTCCTCCCCCAGCAGGGACTTCCTAGCAGGGACTTCCTTGGGCTGGGGAGCGGTGTCTGCTCTGACCTGGCAGGCCGGGGTAAATAATTGTACAGTCTTGTCTTGGCGGGCCGAGCCTGGCGTGGCAGCGGCCTGGTCTTGGCGGGCTGAGCCTGGCGTGGCAGCGGCCTGGTCTTGGCGGGCCGAGCCTGGCGTGGCAGCGGCCTGGTCTTGGCGGGCCGAGCCTGGCGTGGCAGCGGCCTGGTCTTGGCGGGCCGAGCCTGGCGTGGCAGCGGCCTGGTCTTGGCGGGCCGAGCCTGGCGTGGCAGCGGCCTGGTCTTGGCGGGCCGAGCAGGGCATCGCTGCGGCGGCCTGGATTGGCGTCGCAGCTGCGATGGGATCTGTGCGGGCCGGGCTGGGCGCTTCTGCGGCCTGGATTGGCGTCGCAGCTGCGATGGGATCTGTGCGGGCCGGGCTGGGCGCTTCTGCGGCCTGGATTGGCGTCGCAGCTGCAGCCGGTCCTTGGCGGGCCGCACCTGCGGCGTGGAGGAGGGTCGCGGTGGCAGCCGGATCTTTGCGGGCCGGGCTGGGCATCGTTGCGGCGGCCTGGGCTCGGCGGGCCGCACCTGGCGTGGCTGCGGCCTGATTCAGCGTCGCCGCGCCGGGCATCTCTCCAGGGACCGCGGGCATGGCAGCAGGGGTCGGGGCACTCGCGCTGACAGGGGCAACACAGGACTCACCCATCGGTAACATCATCGGGGTCTGAGTCGTCGCCGCTCGGTCTGGCACTCGTCGTGCGGTTCCCCTCTCATAGGCCTGAACCGCTGCAGCCATCTCCAGGAGCTCCGTGCGTCCCTCGCTGATCTGCCATACGACCCTGGCCTCTAGTTGGTCGCAAAACTGGGCAAGTTCCCGACACCACCAGGCAGCGGAGCCTGGCTCTGGGTCTCTGCGTTCAGACGCCATTTCTTCCGCGTCTCCTTCTTCTAGTAGCAGGCTTCTGGCTCCCTTTCTTTCCCGACGTCTCTGAACGCCTCCGCTCTCATCACTTGCGAGGGCAGGACCCTTCAGGGGATCTCCGGGTAGCCACACCTCTTCGTGGGCGGTAACTTCTCCCAGCGCGGGCTGCTGTTGTTTTTCAGCGCGCTTTTCATGGTGGCAATATGGCGGCGCTTCCAATTTTCCAAGCGGACCGCCCAGGCACATGGTCACCTGTCTGAACAGGTCTAGTCCTTATCCTGTTCGTGACGCCAGATGTGTGGGGCCCCGAGGCTCGGTGTCGGTGCAGCGGCGCATTACCTTCAGGGACTCCACGCGGCTGGATCTTGTCACAGGTAGGAAATCCTCTATTTTGATTGTCGTGACACCACTCTCAGAATTGCGGTCAGTGGAGACCGCCACTGCAGGTTAGGGGTGCCTGGGGCTGATAGTAGGTGCAGTCAGTTGTAATAGCCTCCTGAGAGTGAGGCATGCCCCAGGGTCCCGTGTAGGTGTGTGGAACTACAAGTCGCAGAATGACTCACACGCACAAGCAGGATGTCTTTCAGGGGTTTTACTCACTGATGGTGGCAGGGTGAGTAACCCGGGCGTAGCTGGGATGAACCAGGCTGGAACCAGGTGTCCTTCAGGCTGACTGGTGAGGGTGGCTACCAACTCGCCTTCCTTAGCCCGTTGTGTTTTGGGGTAACCCCTGCTTGAAGCCCTGCTGGGGTCGCCCAGGGAAGTTGCTGGTGCCTCTCTCCCCTTCTTTTGGCCCGTTTGCTTGTAGCCTGGACCAGGTCACTCCGGCTGCTTGCCTCCTGTGAGCTATGGGCCCTCACTTTGGCTACGTGGCTGCGGACTCTGTGGTGTTGTCTTGGGGGTGTAAAGTGCCCCCTCATGCAGGTTTGGCAAAGGACAGGTGGATCTATCCCTGCACCGGGACCTGTTACCCGTTTGGGCCTGGTATCTCCCTGACAGTCTCCTTACTCTCCACTCCGTTGCTCTCTCTTTAGTCGTGGGTGGATTTCGGGCAGCACTACCAGGTGACCGATCTCCCCCGCCGGTAGTCACTGCGCGTACGTTGTCAGAATTGTGTAGAGCTACAGGGTCTGCTTCTGCCCTCCCTGAACTTCACCACTCAACTGTCTTCGGCTCACTCTTCCCTCCTCTCCTGTTCTTGCCTACGTCACCTAGCAACCAGGCTCTCTACCACACCCCTCGAGTGGAGATGGAGGCTTCGCCCCCTCCTGGGATCCCCAGGGGTCCTCTCAAAGGTAAATGTGTGAGACCTGATCACTATGCGCCTGTGTAGTCACACCTCGGTCAGCCTTCTGGATTACCTGTTTTGTACTGTCCCCAGCATGGGTGCAGTACTCAGTGGTGCCTGACCAGGTCAGGGGCGCCACATGAACATCATAGGTTAGGACATAAATTACTGTTCCCCTGCTATTCCAAAATTTGGGCTCTGGACTTTAGCTATCTTGAACAAAGCTGAAATTTGTATGGTCGACCTCCACTCCATGTATTGTCTATAGGACTGCTAGAGAAGGCGCTATGCAGTCCCATAGACAATGAATATAATGGAGGTCAAGCATGAACATCATAGGTTAGGACATAAATTACTGTTCCCCTGCTATTCCGGAATTTGGGCTCTGGACTTTGCCTGTCTTGAATGGAGCTGAGGTGCGTATGCTCAACCTCCACCCCATTTATTTTCTGTAGGACTGCTGGAGAAGGTGCTTTACAGTCCCATAGACGATGAATATTAAAGATTTGAAGCATGAACATCATAGGTTCCCGTGCCTTCCCGAAATTTTGGCTTTGGACTTTGACTATAATGAAGGTCACAAATAAACATCTCTGGTCCATTCCAGGTGGGGAAGCAGAGCCCAATTTCAGGTGTTCAAAGCCCCAATTTCAGAATAACGGGAGTGGGGGGATAGGGGGCAGCAGCTGGACCTCCTGTGATCTGTATGGTATTCCATACCTAAACGATAAGGGATAACTTAACATTTTGGGAATAACCCTTTTATCTTTGTACAATTGGAGAAGCCAACTTTCCTTAAATTTGGTCTTCGATAGTCCTCAACAATTTTCAAAGTCCCTCCTTACAGGATGATGCCCCCATGGAGCATTCCACCAAATACAATGATATCCCCAAACATTTATAGCATATCCTATAGATGCCGATGCCACATGCCACCATATGGTGCATCCAAAACATCTAGACCCCCCCTCCCCGGTTCTACTGAACTTCTCTACGACAATAGAACCCTCCAGTAACCTTAGATCGGGCCGGTAGAATTGAGGGTTGTCCGGGTGGATAAGCCATTATTTATATTATGATATCAAAGACATGATTTTCTTACAGCATTTTTTATTTTCTCTATTTGTCATTTTTTTCTATATTTTTAATGACTTTTATTCTGAGCTTTGTGTCGCGTTCATTCCCTGTGGTAGTTACGAGACACATTTATTAATAAACATCACACTCCTTCCATAGCGACTGTTGCAGACGCCTGAAATGAACTTTTACTGCTGAAGCTCCAGAGAGTTTACTGGTTGTATAGTTTATCGTATTATATCTTTGTTAGGGCCAGGTGGACGGGTAGACCCAGGAGGTGGATCCACTGGGCTGAACACCTCACCGAGGGCAAGGTGCCCGGTAGCCGGAGCACTACAGGTAGCAGGACAGTCCGTTCAGAGGAGTGAAGTGAAGAAGTCCCTGGGACCACGGAGTCACTGAAGGTAGTCCGGGTGACGGAGCTCAGGTTCGGAGGCCGAGATGATGTCAGGCAGAGTCCGGAACCAACGGAGCGAGAAGGCGGGTCACCACAGGGATCGGTGATAGTAGGAACTGACGGGATGGCAGGCCGTCACCGTTCGGGGTTCGGGTATTGTCAGGACCGGTTGGCGAGGCAGGAGCGGCTCTAGGAGAGAGATAGGTAAGTATACCACAAAACACAAGGAGACCTGACTCCTAGCTTAGAAAACACGAAGAACAGGCCCCGCCCACTTGGAAAGGATCCCCCTATATACCCAATACCTGATTCTTCAATATCCTGTTGGAGGACACTGGCCCTTTAAGAGAGGGTCAATGACCGCGCGCGCGCCCTAATGCGCATGCGCGAGGCCCGGGTGCCAGAAGCCAGAGCAGGGTGCGGTGCACAGAAGGCAGGAGTGCCGGGCTGGAGCGGAGTTGCCGATGGGCGCCGGGAGCGGGGACCGGGCTGCCTGGGGATCGCAGGTGATGGGGCATGGAGGCTGTGGAGCGGGGGACGCCTGGCAGAGGAGCCGGGGAGCGTGGCAGGGGAGCCGGGGAGCGTGGCAGGGGAACCGGGGAGCGCGGCAGGGGAGCCGGAGAGCGTGACAATCTTGGACATAAAGAAATCTCAGACAGCGGCAGCGAATTTGGAAAAATGCAAATAGACATAGATGAGCCGGAGATTAGATTCCTCAAAGATTGAAATAACTGTGGTCGGGGGCTTGTAGCTCGCCCCCATTCACACGTCCGGTTTTTGCAGAGTTGACCAAATGTCATAATTTTGTAATGCACAGGTTTATTGATCCAGGGGATAGAAAAAGTGAAAAAGAAGTCTCAGACAGCGGCAGCAAATTTGGAAAGATGCAAATAGGGCTCTAGAATGGAGGAACTGTGAGAGAACGAAGGCGCTGGGTATGTTGATTTTTGGCAAAATGTCCTTTAATCTTTGCTAAACCACAATGTTGGGTGGTAATCTAGACAATGAGGGGTAAACAGCAATGAAAAAACCTCCATTGTGGAGTAAATGAAAAAGTTCCTGATTAATGTATTCCAAAAATAACTTATAGAACAAATATGTAAAGAAAAAAAACTTTTTTTTTTTCATTAAATATAATTTATTTTTACATTTATTTTTTACTGTTTCCATTTTTTATGTAATTTTGCTGATGTTGCATTTTACGAGTGGATCCTGTGCTATGAGATAACAGTAAGCTAATTTGGAATGACTATTTAAGCAATTGCCTTCTATGTGTCTTCTCATGTGTAAAATCAGCCAACATGGGAAGGAAAGGAAATTAGGCAGCCGTTCCCTACGACTCAAATTTTGGCGTGTGTGCACACTGAGACTTTTTGCTGAGTTTTTGGAGCATTCATTATGCAATCACATGACAATCTGGTCAGGCATCAAAGCCACTTTATAGATATGTCAACGGATTTTACAGTGCAAACTGTGTACATTATTAAATAGACATCAGACCTGAGGGGGTTGATGTACTTACTTTGAATTTATTTCAGAATGACTGCATAATCCGGATTCCACAATGAGTGCCATAGCTAAAGAAGGACAGCGCTCATGAGCCAAGTGTATTCAGCCTCCGTACAGCCATCCTAATGACAGCTGCAGCTTGTACTAAGCAGCGTGAGATCTCAGCAGCCGCATGAAAGAGGGGCAATGAGGAGTTGTCAATCAAGCTAGCTGGGCAAAGATTGAGCAGCAGGGAAGAGGGACACTGAGGAGCTGTCAGTTAGGTTAGGTGAGTGGATCCTCACCAGCAGGGAGGAGGGACACAGAAACTGTCAATCAGGCTAGATGGATGGATCTTCAGCAGCAGGGGAGAGGAACACTGATGAATTATAAATCAAGACGGGTGAGTGAATATTCAGCAGCAGGGAGGAGGGACACTGAGGATCTGTCAATCAGACTAGGTGAATGGATCTTCAACAGCAGGCAGGAGGGACATTTAGGATCTGTCAATCAGGCTAGATAGATGGATCTTCAGTAGCAGAGAAGAGGGACACTGAGGAACTGTAAATCAGGCTAGGTGAGTGGATCTTCAGCAGCAGGGAGGAGGTACACTGAGGAACTATAAATCAGACTAGGTGAATTGATAGCAACAGGGAGGAGGGCCACAGAGGAACTGTCAAGCAGGCTAGGTGAGTAGATCTTCAGCAGAAGGGAGGAGGGAAACTGAGGAATTGGTAATCAGGCTAGGTGAGTGGATCTTCAGCAATAGGGATGAGGCACACTGAGGATCTGTCAATCAGGCTAGGTGAATGGATATTCAGCTGCAGGGAGGAGGGCCACAGAGGAACTATCAAGCAGGCTAGATGGCTGGATCTTCAGCAGCAGGAAGGAGGGACACTGAGGATCTGTCAATCAGGCTAGATGGGTGGGGTGATTCAATATCAGAAAGGAGGACACTGAGGAAATATCAGGCTAGTTGGGCGCATATTCTCCAGAGGCAGCTAGAAGTTACAGTGAAGAGCTGTCAAACAAGCTAGTTTGGTGGAGAATCAGCAGCATCAGCGATTAAGGGCACTGAAAAGCTGTCAATCAGGCAAAGTGAGCAAAGATTCAGCAGCAGCAGAAAGGAGACGGACAATGAAGAGCTCTCAAATAGGTTAGTTAGGCAGAGATTCAGCAGCAGAAAGGACACAGGCACTGTGTGTCTTACTATATGGGAGCAGATTCAGCAGAAGCAGGAGGACGCTATACTGAGGGGATGTCAATCAAACAAGTCCACGGGGATTCCAGCAGGGAGGAGGGACACTAAGGAGCTGTCAATGAGGCAGGGTTGGCAGAAATTCAGCAGCAGGGAAGAGGGACACTGAGGAGCTGTCAATGAGGCAAGGAAGGCAGAAATTCAGCAGCAACAGGGAGGAGGGACACTGAGGAGCTGTCAATGAGGCAAGGTTGGCAGAAATTCAGCAGCAACAGGGAGGAGGGACACTGAGGAGCTGTAAATCAGGTAAGTGGACAGAGATTCAGCAGCAACAGGGAGGAGGGACACTGAGGAGCTGTAAATCAGGTAAGTGGACAGAGATTCAGCAGCAACAGGGAGGAGGGACACTGAGGAGCTGTAAATCAGGTAAGTGGACAGAGATTCAGCAGCAACAGGGAGGAGGGACTCTGAGGAGCTTCCAGTGAAGCTTGGTGGGTGGAGATTCAGCAGCAGGGAGGAGGGACAATGAGAAGTTTTGAATCAGGCTAGATGGACAGAGATTGAGTTTATATTATCAAATACTGTAGCTTTAGGTTTATACAGTCATTCTGACATGGATTTTAAAAGTAAATACATCAGTTTTGTCAGGTCTGGTTGTTTATTTAAAGCAATGTGCATTTTGAAATCTAGTAACAGATCCATTTTAAACTCGGCAATGAAAAGAATATCCTGGATCCAGGGACATCTTTGTATTAAAATCCAAATATGTCCCAAACAGATTAAAAATAAGTGCTGGACAACCCCTTCTTAACTGCTAAAAAGTGCCCTAGGAAAATAAAATTGCATATTGTTACAGTGCTTTGCAAAAGTTTTAGGCAGGTGTGGAAAAAATGCTTTCAAATATAGAAGTTTGAATAGTTTATTTTTATCAATACATAAAATGCAAAATAAATGAATAAATGAGAAATTAAATTCAATATTACGTGTGACCGCCCTCTGCATTCATCAATTCCTCTGGGTAAACTTGCAGAGGTTTATTTTTAATGAACTCGGCAGTAGGTTGTTTTAAACATCTTTGAGAAATGTCCCCCGATCTTCTGTGTATGAGACATGTGCAGATCCTTCTGTCTCTTGATCCCAGACAGATAGGATGAGGTGAGATCAGGGCTCTGCGGGGGCCGGATCAGACTCTGTGGGGGCCGGATCAGAGCTCTGCGGGGGCCGGATCAGAGCTCTGCGGGGGCCGGATCAGGCTCTGCGGGGGCCGGATCAGGCTCTGCGGGGGCCGGATCAGAGCTCTGCGGGGGCCGGATCAGGGCTCTGCAGGGGCCGGATCATCACCTCCAGGACTACTTGTTCTTATTGACATTGACTGTATATTTGAGGTCATTGTTCTGCTAAAGAATAAATTCGAAGCTAATCAGACGCCTCCATAATGGTATTGTATGGTATTGTATGATGGATAAGTATCTGCTTGTGGTTCTCAGCATTGAGGACACCATTAATCCTGATCAAATCCCCAGCTCCATTTGCTGAAATTTATCCCCAAACTTGCCCAACCCTCCACCAAGCTTCACTGTTCCTGCAGACCCTCATTATTATGCCGCTCTCCAGCCCATTGTAAACAAATTGCCAAATATTTCATATTTTGATTCCTCAGTCCAGGGCACCTGCTGCCATTTTTCTGCCCCCATTTTCCTGTTTCCGTGCATAGTTCAGTCATTTGGCTTTGTTTTCATGCTGAAGGTATGGCTTTTGGCCGCAATTCTTCCATGAAAACCATTACTGGCTAGATGTTTCTGAATAGTAGATGGGTGTAGATGGTCCCACTGGTTGCTGTCAGTTCTGAGCTGATGCCACCGCTGGACATCTTCCTATTTTGAATGAAGTAACATGTCTTTCATCTGCTGCACTAAGTTTCCTTGGCCGATCACTGCTTTTACGGTTCTTAATGTTGCCCCTTTCTTGTTGCTTCTTCAAAAGAGGTAGAACAGCTCATCTTGTAACGCCAGTCTGCTGTAAGGTTGTTGCCTTGGAGAGACCTTGTTGATACAGTATAACTACCTTGTCTCTTATTGCTGGGCTTAAAGGGGTTTTCCCACAAACAATGTACATTTTAATCAATAGATCTTGGAATAATAATGATTTCCACAATTGGATCTGTTTAAAAACAATTTTCCTGTGTTGAGATAATCTTATACATGTGTCCCTGCTGTGTACTGTGTAATGGCCGTGTCTGACCGTACAGCGACATGGCCTGATCATACCACATCTCCTGGGCTGAGGACAAAACAAAAGAGAGTATACAGATATTACAGTGCTGGATCGCAAATAATTTTTTCTTTGAGGTATAACATAACAGACATGGAAATGTTTTACCTCACAGAAAGAATCAGTTATAATCTCGTGCCGTAATATCTGTATATTCTTTTGTGTCCTCCCCTGCCCAGGAGCTGTGATGTGATCAGACCATATACCTGTATGGGTCAGACATGGCCATTACACAGTACAAAGCAGGGACGCATATATAAGATTATCTCAGCTCAGGAACATTTTTTTAAACACATCCAATTGTGGAAATCATTATTAAATTGAACTTTGAAATTAACTTTGTTTGTGGAAAAAACCCCTTTAATCTTCCAATGGTATATGACCAGTGACATGTAACTGTCTTTCACAGCCTCACCTTTGTTGTAGAGTTTGCATGTTTCTCACCCAGTTTTAAGCCTCCTACACAACTGTTTCTGTTTCAGTCAATGTCTGTGATTCAACCTACATATGAAAATGATGATCGCTATGATCTGTTTGGTATATTTGATTATTCTTACACATGGCTATAATCTTACAAAACCCTTGACTTTATGCAGTGGTACCTAGAAGAATTGATGCTGTTTTAAAGACAAAGGGCGGTCACCAAATATTGATGTGATTTATATATCTCTTTTGTTCATTCACTTTGCTTTATTTTACTTTATTAACACTTGTATTTTTCAAAGAATTCTTACTTTACAGAAGTTTTTCTAACCTTGCCTTACTGTTCTTTCAGGATGCAATGCCGGCGCTGTGTCACGTGATATTTGCTCAGAATACCGAAGGGCTGTAGTTGATCAGCGGCCAAGGTCACGTGATTGCCGAGAGTAATGGATGTAAGCATAGATATTTATTTGAAGTGGGGCACTTCATCAGTTAAGAAAGATTTGTCTAGCAGTTGGCAAACCCTATAATCAAACAAACAGGGGCCATACCATTTTGAAAGTCATGTAGACATAAAACACATAGTATTAACAACCAGTCATGAGCAAGTGTGCTCGCTTTTGTCAATACTCAATCGAGCATCAGGGTGCATGAGACACTCGGTACTCGGTCCAGTATCTGTCACGATGTGACTACAGGATTGTGAGGGATAGGGGGCTCCTGTACTATCCCTTACACTAGGGAACCCTAGGCTATCCCTAACTCCAGAGTTACCCCTGATGGTGGAGATGCCTGAGTTCCATGCCTGATTATTTTCCTGACCGGATTTAATCTGTCCCCCCCCTTCCCCAGGGAAGGAAGGGGCACTAATATGTTGGCAACACAGATTTAGACAGACAGGGAAAGAACAAAATTCAGTCACACTGCAAACTCACAGGAACAGTAAGAGACTAAGGAGAAAAACAAGGGAAGTAAGGCAGCAATAAAAGGACACAAGGGTTAACACCACAACCGTTCACTGCAGTACAGTAATACAACCACCAGTAAGTCTGGATCACATCATCTCTCCAGACCAATATAGTTAAGCTATAGCTGGCATTAATGAAAGTGTCCAGCCAGCATATATAGGAGGGGAGCAAATGTGACTGGCTCCCCCACAGCATGTGATCAAAGGAGACTAATAAGCAGCTCCGCAAAGATTAACTTTTGCTAGCCTGCCTATGAACTAAAAGTTTTGTGAGCCAATGCCACGTCTCCCTGCTCTGATCACAGACATCAGAGAAGATAGCAGGCAGAGTGCCAGAATATGTTAGTTTCCCCAGATCCTGATGCCATCATGACAGTCGTCGATGCTTGCCAAAATCTCCTTGTGACAGTTTCGCCGGTGCTCAAGCGCCATGCTTGTGTCCCCATCTGGCATTCTCTCTCTCTTCCCCTCTTCCTCTCTTCTTCCCAGAGCTCCTGTTAGAGCCTTGCAAAAAATGCTCGAGTTTCCCAATGATTCGAAGATGCTCAAATGCCATGCTCGTGTCTGCACCTGGCATTCTCTCTCTCTTTTGCTCCTTCCCAGCCCTACTGTTAGGGTCTTGCAGAAAAATGCTCAAGTCTCCCATTGACATGCATTACGGTGGGTACATGAGTCAAGCCCGTCCAACCTGCTTAATTCGAGTACTGTGCACCCGAGTATTTTAGTTGGATGAGCGATCCCGAACTGTAAGGTTTGAGGTCCATACTGGACAAAAGTGTCCGGTGCTGAACCCCGAACACAGACTTTTGTCTGTATGTTCTGTTGTCCTGTTCGGGTTTGTCACCCACATAAAGTTTGTTGAAAGGTTGCAGAGCAGCCAATCAGCAAGCATTTAGGCTGTGGCCACTACCGGAGCTATTGCAGTCATGCCAAGTGTTGGCATGGCTGTGATTGGTCGGCGCAACCTGTGACTCGGCCTGTATGAAGGTAGGATCAAGGACAGTGGCGCCTTTTTGCCTTTACTATAATATGGAGAGTTTGTTCTTGGAGTGAGGGACAGTGATAGGTGCTGGCCTTCATCATTTCGTAGGCCCAAGTATTGCTGCATAAATCGTGAGGTCAGAACATGTTGAGGCAGTTTTAGATTATATGGCTACCAGTGCCTCCAGTTCCTTCGCATTGTCTTCATCCCGGTCCACACCTGAATGCTCATAGTCGTCTCCACCTAAGTTCTATGGTCACACTGGAGGCTATGATGGACGAGGTGGTGGCAGTTAGAGGAGCAGGAGGAAACATTGACTCATTAATCCGGGCTGTGTTCCACACAGGGCTCCTAGGTACGGTTTCTGGGCCGAAAGCGGCCAAGTCCCCAACTTTCAAGCTAGGGGACAGTTTCTACGGAGGAGTAGATGCCATCTGCCCAGCAGGGTAGTCCTCAAGTTAAGTCAGGGGCATCCCTGCAGCATGGCTGGGGGGGATACAGAGGAGCCAGTCCACACACCTGCGACTGAGGACAGCTTGTCAATGACTCTGGGAAGCCTGGCACACATGAGCCATACATGCTGTTGTGCTTGCACAACGACCCTTGAGTTGCAAGGATTCTGACCAGTAGTATACTCTAATTGCATGGCCAGTGTTTTGGAGACTACAAAAATACAGTAACCCCTAAATATAATATCACATTGAAAACTAATTAAATAACTGATTTACTGCATCCTTCTCTTTTTTCTCCAAAATTTTACTTGACATCAGTAAGCAGCCTGTTCTGTGGCCTTAATTTTTGGGGAAAAATCTCGCCAGGGTCTGTGGTCTTAGTTTTTGGGAAAACTGCCTCTCGTCACTTCTCACCAGCTTCTGTGGCCTTAGTTTTTTGAAAAAAATTGTGCTTGTTGCCAGTCTGCAGCCGGGTTTGTGACTTTAGTTTAAAAATAAAAAGTAGTCACTGTGCACCTGGTATTCTGGGCTTCATCTGTCACAAACCTGTAACTGTGCTGCAGCAGGCACAATTGTGTCGCCAGGGGTTAAGGGGATACCCAGAACCGGGCCAAGGGGTCGCTTCTGGAAAGGGGATCACGGTGTCGTGACCCGGTCTGTGCTCCCTGGTTCCACAATAAAAAGGGGGGTTATGTTCGTGACGCCACCCGTGGAATGTGATCAGAGATGACCACCGCTGCTGCAGAACCTCCGGGGTGATGGAAGGCAGCTTGAGATGGGACGGCTCCCCACGGGTAGAGCCTTTTCCCCGGGGCAATATGTTAGTCTATGGGGGGAGTGCAGGACACGAGCACAATAAACAGGCAGACTCACGGTTTTGCAGTTTCTTTGTCTTTTACTGATGATGTTATTCAGCAGAGTACTGTCCACGGAGTCTGTGAGGGGTTCAGGGCTTCTCCCACCCAGCCGGGCCGTTTTGGCTTCCTTGCCTGCACTGTGTGTCTGTGGCCCTGCTGCTGCGTGAACTATGCAGCTGGCTCTGTGCTCCTCGGTACCGACCTGACAGGCAACTCGAGTCCTTCCTTGTATGTTCCTGAACTCTGCGCTTGTTGCTTGTGTCTGTGGTACAGGTGAAAGATCTGGAATCTTCACTTCTCTGGTGTTCACTGTGCAGTATGTAACCTGCAGTCTCGGATCCAGCACCCGTTCTGTGTGCTCCACTGGGGATGAGCTCTGCAATGCTCTGTCTCCCAGGAATGTTCCTCTGTGTACTCTTTCTCCTTTCCTCAGACCCTCAGCTAGGCCTGGAATTGGTCAGTGGATCCTGAGGTGAGCTAAAGCCAGCTTCCAACCTGCAGAGATCCTGTCTCTTCAGTGCTCTGCACTGAACTTCCAAACTGAAACTACTCTGAAACTACTTCTGACCATTTCCTCCCTCCACCAGAATATACAGGGAAGCAGCTTGGTCTCCCCCTTCTGGCCAGGAGGTCTTGGTGTTGTGTGTGGGGAGTTAACCCTTTGTGTTGTTACTGTGGCAACCCTGGGGTGCCACACAATGTTATGGAGCTCTGAAAACCATCTGTATTACAGCACTGTGCAAGCTTTGCTGTGAGGGTCAACCGGGTAAAGCGGCTGTTTAGTGGCCTTTCTAACATAGGTTTTCTGGAGTGTGGGTGGGAATCTGAAAGTTTTTCAACTGCAATACACCTCCAACTGATGACAGCTTGTTGTTGTGTGGAGCCCCTGACCTGGTCAGGCACCACTGAGTACTGCACCCATGCTGGGGGCAGTGCAATACAGGTAATCCAGAAGGCTGACCGAGGTGTGACTACACAGGCGCATAGTAATCAGGTCTCCCACATCTACCTTTGATAGGGACCCCTGGGGAATCCAGGAGGGGGCGTGGCCTCCATGTCCACTCAAGGGGTGTGGTAGAGAGTCTGGTTGCTAAGTTGCGTAGGCAGGCACAGTGGGAAGGAAGTAGTGAGTCTGTCAGTTAGTGAAGCTCAGGGAGAGCAGACGCAGGAAGCAGACCCTGGAGCCTGGCACAATCTGACAACGCACGTGCAGTGGCTACCGACGGAGGAGATCGGTCACCTGGTTGTGCCACCCGAAATCCACCCAAGGCTAGAAAGAGCAAAGGGGTGGCTGAGTACGGGGACTGCCAGGGAGGTACCAGGCCCGCACGGGTTGCAGGTTCCCAGAGCAGGGGCCCATTCACTTGGCCTGCTCAATATGCAGGTGGGGGTACTTCATGCCCTCACCATCACACCAGAGTCCGGAGCCACGTAGCAAAGAGAGGGCCCATAGCTCACAGGAGGCAAGCAGCCGGAGTGACCTGGTCCAGACTACAAGCAAATGGGCCGAAACGAGGGGAGAATAGGCAGCAGTAACCTCCCTGGGTGACCCCAGCAGGACTACAAGTCGGGGTCACCCCAAAAACGCCAGGGCTAGGAAGGCGAGTCGGTAGTCACCCTCACAAGTCAGCCTGAAGGAGTGCCTGGTTTCCTCTGGTTCGTCCCAGCCACGCCGGGGTACTCACCCTGCCATCAATTGTGAGTAAAAACCCTGAAAGACTGTCTGAACTGTGCCTGAGTCATTCTGCTACTTGTGGTTCTACACCCACTCCAACCGGACCCTGGGGCCTGCCTCACTCTCGGGAGGCCACGACACCCAGCTGCACACAACACCAGCCCCAGGCGTCCCCTAACCTGCAGCGGCGATCCTCTGACTGCAATACCAAGAGTGGCGTCACGAAAATCCAAGGAAGATAACTTACCTGCGACCAGACCATCACACGTGGAGTCCCTGAAGGTAATCCTACACAACACCTGTGGGGCTTCACAGTCACCTCTAGGCAGCGTGGTTAACATTAGCAAATTCTTGATGCAGTGACCACCAAGTTCCCCTGACTGCTACCAGTGCTGATTACTGAGTGGTCACCTTGCTGCATGCTCACTACTACATAAAGGTGCCATGGTTACATCCATGACTGAAGCGTGGCCAGGTCCCCTCTTCATCACGGCCACAGTACCACCAAATCCAAAAATGGAAACAGCGTCTTCGTTCTTTTTTGAAAAGCTGTTGCATTCAGACAGAGCTTTCTGCTTTGAACAATATTTCTTTTTCCAAAATAAATGCTTCATATTCCTGGGATAGACACTAATCAGCACGGGTGAGACACTTCAAGGGTAAATGGCTGGGACTAGTAGTAGCAAGTCTAGCTGACGTACCTTCAGCTCCATTAAAAAATACAACTATGAGCTTTTAAAAATGCAGCAACTAGACTGTCCACCACTGGAGCAGAACATTGGCTCCTGGATTGGAACTCTTAAAACAGGCAGTCTAAGAATCAGTGTCCTGCTGAAAACGCGGAGTTGGCACTTGAGGAGTATGGGCATCTTTCTTCAACATCACCCCCTTGAAAATGAGCAAAGCAGTGGCAACCTCAACATGTCAGGCACCTGTCACTTCTTGTTTTTGAGCACTCTGTTGGATGGCATTCTATGGTCCATTTCTGTTTTATTTGGGTGCGGTTGTGTTGGATCTCGAGCAATGAGAACTTTGAAGGTCAACTGGGTAAACAGGCTGTATTAATGCCTTTTTTTACATATCGGTGGTCTGTGGGGGAACTTTGTCAATCTTGGCTGTGTGGGTGAACTGGAAATTCAGGCTATATAGGAGACACTATTTGTTAAACTTGTTGCTCTGTGGGTAAACTGTGCCAATGTCTTATGTTTGCCTGCTTTGATTTTTTCAAAATATATGCTTTGGATTCCCGTGATAGACACTGAGGACCATGGGTGGGCCGCTTCAAGTCTAAATAGCTGACCGCCAGCTTGATCACAAATCCAACTACGAGCTTTATAACTGCAAGTGCTATACTGTACGCAACAGAAGCTGAAAATTAGGAACTTGGAAAATAGGCTCTCTGTGGTCCTTTTTAAAAAATGTTGTGTGCGGGTATCCTTCCAGACTTGGCTGTGATAGTAAAATGGGAAAACAGGATCTGCATGGCGTAATGTAATGTGGGCTGCGACTTAGGCGGAAACCGTTTTAGCACATGTCCTAACGCCACCAAGGATTGGTGCATATTTCTCTGTTCGTGTTTCCTCCTACTACAACTCTGCTTCATCCACGTACCCCTCATCCAGTCAGCGTAACACCTGCATGACCAAACTTAGCTCAGCACAGACGGAGGAAACAATAGCAGGCTGTTCTGAGACTCAGCTGTTTGGGGTTGAAATTCCCCAACAAGCTGGAGCTGTGGAGGGACTCTGTAGGGGCCTTTTTAAAATTGTTGCTCTATGAGGCAACTTTGCCTATCTTGACTGTGTGGGTGAACAGGGAATGCAGGCTACGTAGGGGCCTTTTTTAAAATTGTTGCTCTCTGGGGCAACTTTACCTATCTTGACTGTGAGGATGAGCTGAGAATACAGGATACATAGTAAAAATTTGTTAAACTTGTTGCTCTGTGGGGAAAGTCTGGCGCTTCGTTCACCTCCACCTCATCCTGTCAGCGTAACACCTGCATGACCAACCTTAGCATAGCAAAGCTGGGGGACACAACAGCAGGCTGTTCTGCGACTCAGCTGTTTGGGGTTGAAATTCCCCAACGAGCTGGAGCTGTGGATGGACTCTGTAGGGGCCTTTTTAAAATTGTTGCTCTGTGGGGCAATTTTGCCTTTCTTAACTGTGTGGGTGAACCGGAAATACAGGACACGTAGGGGCCTTTTTTAAATTGTTGCTCTGGGGAGAATCTCTGAAATCCATCTCTGTGGGGTCATTGTTAAAATTTTTAGTTTCTTCATTTACTTTCAATTTAACCAAAATTACTAGGGTGACAGAAGCCCTTTAAGTAATTTCCCTATCCACATTTCTTTTGGAGGGCACTTGGCACGCTCTTACCCATATTCAGTTTCCTTTTGCAGCCCCCTAACCATTATTACAACCATTTTACAGCCCTAGTGCATCAGTAGGAAGGAGCTGCTAGTCACTGCCAGCCTCTACTTGCTGCCGCCTTGTCATCCTCTGCTCATTTATGAGCCTCTTTCTGCTCCTCGTCACATAGAGGCCGCTCCTTTCTGCATTGTAAATGTTAGTAACAGTGAGACCATACTGCTGTTGTGCAGAGGCGAGCAGTGAAGGATGGGGCCGGCACGGTGCAGGGCGAAGAGGCTGCTGCTTTTACACATCTGACCTAATCCTGCAGCTATCCTATATAAAAGTAGGTCTTTCTGTATTATTTTTTACAGTACAGTATGTGAAAACATTTGTATGTATGTTTGCAATGAGTGTTTATTGCAGAGCATGTGTGCGGTATATATATAAATACATATATTGCACGGATGTTTATATGATGTGCATGCCTGGCCGTGATGCAGTTGCAAACCAGCTCCACGAGCTGCATTATCAGATTTAAATGATTGTTAATGGCTGCACAGTTTCTGATGTTAAAATTGCTGTTTTTGAAACATTTAATTTACCTAATTTTCTGCCGTACCTGTGTAAGGGGGAGCCATGTGATGGGCGACTGGGCTTCGCTCCAGTTCACTAGTCTGAACTTGTGCATGACCATAAAGTAGAAAACCACGGCATACACCATCCAAGATCCAGAAAGTGCTTTTAGTCCATATAGCGTGCAGGTAAAATAGCGGGGAAGAGAGAGCCGGGTGCAGGCCCCCCAAGGACGACGGCCGTTTCGCTCCCCCCCCCCGACGAAACGGCCGTCGTCCTGGGGGGGGCCTGCACACGGCTCTCTCTTCCCCGCTATTTTACCTGCACGCTATATGGACTAAAAGCACTTTCTGGATCTTGGATGGTGTATGGTTTTCTACTTTATGGACTTCTGTTCTGGATATCTCCTCTTCTCGTCCACGTGCACCCATTACCATTTCTTCTAAAAGGAGGACTGAGGCTGTTCTAAGGTCTTCGGTGTAAGGTATTGCACGGTTTAGTGCGGAACCGTTTCTGTTTATTACATGAACTTGTGCATGTGTTCCGCCCTGGCTGGGGGGTGCAACACTTGCTTGAGACTCCAAGGGTAGTCCGCCACCCCACCGTCGGTCACAGCAGCAGGATAACACATCACACTAACAGATTCTTTGCAACATGACAAACACTTTATTGAACCTGCAGTCTTCTGGACAGAGCTGGCCATACTATCCTGTTCTGCTGACGCTGTTCTGTTGGGTACTTTCTTGTCTAGTTCTCGCCCTGGATATTAGCCTTCCAGCAGCTGAGCCAAAACATCTGTTTTTCCCCGTCATGTCCTATTACAACCTCAGATGGTATCCAAGTGGCCCAACGCGAGGGGAGCCGTAGGCTCAGGACACAATTGAGGTTCTCTGATGGACCCTTGTGCAAGGTTTGTCCTTCCACCAGGAACCTCTCTGCAGCGGTGCACACTTTTAGGATCCCGCTCACTTCCCTGCTTTACTGGTCGCAATTCAAATACCGGTGGCCACAGCTTTTGTTGCTTCTCCCAATGTTCTCTTTGAAAGCAGCCCCAATTCATGGCACAGGTGCATGTGCCACACATCTCTGAGCCCCTATTGCAGTGACCAGTTTTAATTATGAGTGGCTTTTTTTGCATTAAACTAGTGGACGGAATAAGAACTGCAGCCGCGGGATTTATTCACTCAGCTATGTTTACAGTTTATTCATTTCTAGTTTTTGTGATTTATTCATGGCTGGTGGATATTCATGTACAGTATTTGGTAAATCTTTTGCTGGGTATTTAGTTTTATATTGTGTATATATATATGGTTTCTTCACTTCTGGTATATATTTATGTATCAGGTTTTTTCACTGCTTTTTATATATTTATGTATCAGGTTAATTCGCTGCTGTTATATACTTATATAAATAGTTTTGTCACTACTGGTATATACTGTGTGTATACATATATATATATATATATATATATATACCAGCAGTGACAAAGCTATATAAGTATATAACAGCAGCAAATTAACTTGATACATAAATATACAGTCATATGAAAAAGTGTGGGCACCCCTATTAATGTTAACCTTTTTTCTTTATAACAATTTGGGTTTGTGCAGCAGCTATTTCAGTTTCATATATCTAATAACTGATGGACTGAGTAATATTTCTGGATTGAAATGAGGTTTATTGTACTAACAGAAAATGTGCAATCCGCATTTAAACAAAATTTGACCAGTGCAAAAGTATGGGCACCCTTATCAATTTCTTGATTTGAACACTCCTAACTACTTTTTACTGACTTACTAAAGCACTAAATTGGTTTTGTAACCTCATTGAGCTTTGACCTTCATAGGCAGGTGTATCCAATCATGAGAAAAGGTATTTAAGATGGCCACTTGCAAGTTGTTCTCCTATTTGAATCTCCTATGAAGAGTGGCATCATGGGCTCCTCAAAACAACTCTCAAATGATCTGAAAACAAAAATTATTCAACATAGATGTTCCGGGGAGGGATACAAAAAGTTGTCTCAGAGATTTAACCTGTCAGTTTCCACTGTGAGGAACATAGTAAGGAAATGGAAGAACACAGGTACAGTTCTTGTTAAGCCCAGAAGTGGCAAGCCAAGAAAAATATCAGAAAGGCAGAGAGGAAGAATGGTGAGAACAGTCAAGGACAATCCACAGACCACCTCCAAAGACCTGCAGCATCATCTTGCTGCAGATGGTGTCACTGTGCATCGGTCAACAATACAGCGCAAGTTGCACAAGGAGAAGCTGTATGGGAGAGTGATGGGAAAGAAGCTGTTTCTGCAAGCACACCACAAACAGAGTCGCCTGAGGTATGCAAAAGCACATTTGGACAAGCCAGTTACATTTTGGAAGAAGGTCCTGTGGACTGATGAAACAAAGATTGAGTTGTTTGGTCATACAAAAAGGCGTTATGCATGGAGGCAAAAAACACGGCATTCCAAGTAAAGCACTTGCTACCCACAGTAAAATTTGGTGGAGGTTCCATCATGCTTTGGGGCTTTGTGGCCAATGCCGGCACCGGGAATCTTGTTAAAGTTGAGGGTCGCATGGATTCAACTCAGTATCAGCAGATTCTTGACAATAATGTGCAAGAATCAGTGACAAAGTTGAAGTTACACAGGGGATGAATATTTCAGAAAGACAATGATCCAAAACACCGCTCCAAATCTACTCAGGCATTCATGCAGAGGAACAATTACAATGTTCTGGAATGGCCATCCCAGTCCCCAGACCTGAATATCATTGAAAATCTGTGGGATGATGTGAAGCGGCTGTCCATGCTCGGCGACCATCAAACTTAACTGAACTGCAATTGTTTTGTAAACAGGAATGGTCAAATCTACCTTCATCCAGGATCCAGGAGCTCATTAAAAGCTACAGGAAGCGACTAGAGGCTGTTATTTTTGCAAAAGGAGGATCTACAAAATATTAATGTCACTTTTATGTTGAGGTGCCCATACTTTTGCACCGGTGAAATTTTGTTTAAATGTGGATTGCACATTTTCTGTTAGTACAATAAACCTCATTTCAATCCAGAAATATTACTGAGTCCATCAGTTATTAGATATATGACACTGAAATAGCTGCTGCAAAAACCCAAATTGTTATAAAGAAAAAAGGTTAACATTAATAGGGGTGCCCAAACTTTTTCATATGACTGTATAACAGCAGTGAAAAAACCTAATATATATTCATAGTTTTTAAGATTGAAGGAAGACTTAAGTACATCGAGTTCAACCTCTAACCCAACATGTTGATCCAGAGGACGGCAAAGACCCCATAGGGCAGACAGTAAGCTCCATATTAGTGGAAAAATGTCATCACAACTCCACATACGGCAATCAGACTAGTTCCCTGGCTCAATGTCCAATCACAGAATCTAGTACCCATAACCTGTGATATTGTATTTTACAGAAAGACATCCAAGCTCTCCTTAAATTTTAGTAGTGAATTAAGCATTACATCATGTGGCAGAGAGTTCCATATCGTCACTGCTCTTACAGTAAAGAATCTATAGTCTCACTGCTCGTACAGTAAATAATCCATAGTCTCACTGCTCGTACAGTAAAGAATCTATAGTCTCACTGCTCGTACAGTAAATAATCCATAGTCTCACTGCTTGAACAGTGGAAAAATCCATAGTTTCACTGCTCGTACAGTAAAGAATCCATAGTCTCACTGCTCGTACAGTAAATAATCCATAGTCTCACTGCTCATACAGTAAAAATTCTATAATCTCACTGCTCGTACAGTAAAGAATCCATAGTCTCACTGCTCCTACAGTAAAGAATCTATAGTCTCACTGCTCGTACAGTAAATAATCCATAGTCTCACTGCTCATACAGTAAAAAATCTATAGTCTCACTGCTCGTACAGTAAAGAATCCATAGTCTCACTGCTTGAACAGTGAAAAATCCATAGTCTCACTGCTCATACAGTAAAAAATCTATAGTCTCACTGCTCGTACAGTAAAGAATCCATAGTCTCACTGCTCGTACAGTAAAGAATCTATAGTCTCACTGCTTGTACAGTAAAGAATCTATAGTCTCACTGCTCGTGCAGTAAAGAATCTATAGTCTCACTGCTCGTACAGTAAAGAATCTATAGTCTCACTGCTCATACAGTAAAGAATCTATAGTCTCACTGCTCATACAGTAAATAATCCATAGTCTCTCTGCTTGAACAGTGAAAAATCCATAGTCTCACTGCTCATACAGTAAAGAAACCATAGTCTCACTGCTCATACAGTAAATAATCCATAGTCTCACTGCTTGTACAGTGAAGAATCCATAGTCTCACTGCTCATACAGTAAAGAATCCATACTCTCACTGCTCTTACAGTAAAGAATCTGAGTATGTGACTATGATTAATTCTTCTTTCCTCTAGACGTAGAGGTTGCTTCCTTGTCCTAGTCGCAGGCCTAGATGTGAAAAGATCATTAGAAAGATCTGGGTACTTTCCCTTCATGTATTTGTACATTGTAATAATCGCCCCCCCAAGCCTTCATTTTTCCAAAATGAATAACCCCAAGTTTACTAACCTCTCTTGGTATTGCAGTTCACCCATTCCTTTAACCCCATCATGGCCAAGTACGTACTGGTATGTGTCTTGGCCGTGTCTAGCCCGTTATTGCGGTCTCAAGCGGCAAGCCCGCAGTCATTCCCACACAAGTCTGTTGAACAGATTGACAGACATATATCGCCCGATATATCGTAGCGTGTAACAGGGCCTTAACAGGTACGGAAGATCGGAGATCTACCCGCACCTGTTAACCCCATAGATTGTGCTGTCAAACTCTGAGGTGCTCTGGCGGGGATCACGTCATTCCCCACTGCTAACGGCGTCCCTGTGATGGGTTGGCATGGCAGTGTGTAGTTAGATGACAACTCCTGTCGCTGCCATGATGTGTTTCCTATGAATGCCGGCACTTACAGGAGACCAGCATTTCTGCTGAAGCATCGCTCAGATCAGGAGAAGCAATTGGACTGTGCAGGCATAAAGTCCCTTAAAGAGACTAATAAAATATATAAAAAATGTAACAAAAAAGTTTTATGAGATAGTAAAAAAATAAAAAAATAAAAGCTTAAATCACCCCCATTGAAAATAAAACAATATTAAAATAAAAAACACATACAGTGCCTACAAGTAGTATTCAACCCCCTGCAGATTTAGCAGGTTTGATAAGATGCAAATAAGTTAGAGCCTGCAAACTTCAAACAAGAGCAGGATTTATTAACAGATGCATAAATCTTACAAACCAACAAGTTATGTTGCTCAGTTAAATTTTAATAAATTTTCAACATAAAAGTGTGGGTCAATTATTATTCAACCTCTAGGTTTAATATTTTGTGGAATAACCCTTGTTTGCAATTACAGCTAATAATCATCTTTTATAAGACCTGATCAGGCCGGCACAGGTCTCTGGAGTTATCTTGGCCCACTCCTCCATGCAGATCTTCTCCAAGTTATCTAGGTTCTTTGGGTGTCTCATGTGGACTTTAATCTTGAGCTTCTTCCACAAGTTTTCAATTGGGTTAAGGTCAGGAGACTGACTAGGCCACTGCAATACCTTGATTTTTTCCCTCTTGAACCAGGCCTTGGTTTTCTTGGCTGTGTGCTTTGGGTCATTGTCTTGTTGGAAGATGAAATGACGACCCATCTTAAGATCCTTGATGGAGGAGCGGAGGTTCTTGGCCAAAATCTCCAGGTAGGCCGTGCTATCCATCTTCCCATGGATGCGGACCAGATGGCCAGGCCCCTTGGCTGAGAAACAGCCCCACAGCATGATGCTGCCACCACCATGCTTGACTGTAGGGATGGTATTCTTGGGGTCGTATGCAGTGCCATCCAGTCTCCAAACGTCACGTGTGTGGTTGGCACCAAAGATCTCGATCTTGGTCTCATCAGACAAGAGAACCTTGAACCATTCTGTCTCAGAGTCCTCCAAGTGATCATGAGCAAACTGTAGACGAGCCTTGACATGACGCTTTGAAAGTAAAAGGTACCTTATGGGCTCGTCTGGAACAGAGACCATTGCGGTGGAGTACGTTACTTATGGTATTGACTGAAACCAATGTCCCCACTGCCATGAAATCTTCCCGGAGCTCCTTCCTTGTTGCCCTTGGGTTAGCCTTGACTCTTCGGACAAGCCTGGCCTCGGCACGGGTGGAAACTTTCAAAGGCTGTCCAGGCCGTGGAAGGCTAACAGTAGTTCCATAAGCCTTCCACTTCCGGATGATGCTCCCAACAGTGGAGACAGGTAGGCCCAACTGCTTGGAAAGGGTTTTGTACCCCTTGCCAGCCTTGTGACCCTCCACGATCTTGTCTCTGATGACCTTGGAATGCTCCTTTGTCTTTCCCATGTTGACCAAGTATGAGTGCTGTTCACAAGTTTGGGGAGGGTCTTAATTAGTCAGAAAAGGCTGGAAAAAGAGATAATTAATCCAAACATGTGAAGCTCATTGTTCTTTGTGCCTGAAATACTTCTTAATACTTTAGGGGAACCAAATAGAATTCTGGTGGATTGAGGGGGTTGAATAATAAATGACCCTCTGAATAAACTTTTCACAATTTAAAAAAAAAAAAAAAAAAAAAGAAATAACATTCTTTTTTGCTGCATTTCACACTTCCAGGCTGATCTACAGTCCAAATGTCACAATGCCAAGTTAATTCCGAATGTGTAAACCTGCTAAATCTGCAGGGGGTTGAATACTACTTGTAGGCACTGTATTTGGTATCGCGAAAAAGATGCCCGATCTATCAAATATGTAATCAATAAATTTAATTGGTACACTGCATGGCGAGAATAAAATCAAAACACCAAAATTACGTTTTTTTTGTTACTACAACATTGAATTAAAATGCAATAACAGGCGATCAAAACTCTGCATCCACCCAAACATGGTAGAATTGAAAACGTAACCTCAAGCCGCAAAAAATAAGTCATCACTGAGCCCCAGATCCCGAAAAATGAGAACGCTAGGGGTCTCCGAAAATGGCAAGAAAAGCGCAATTCTTTTTTTTTTTTTTTTTTTACAACTTTTTGAATTTTTTTGCCACCACTTAGATAAAAGTAAAACTATACATGTTTGGTGTCTACAAACTCGTACCGACCTGGAGAATCACAAAGCCAGGTCAGTGTTTCAAAATAGTGACCATGGTAAATAAAAAAAAAATAAAAAAAAGAAAAAACATTCGTGCAATTGCAATTTGTTTTTGCAATTTCACTGCATTTGGAATTTTGTTTCCCATTTTCCAGTACAATATGGGGCAGAATAAATGGTGTACTTCAAAAGTACAATGGTGTCGTTCAAAAGTACAACTTGTCCCGCAAAAAACAAGCCCTCATATGGCTATATAGATGGAAAAGTAAAAAAGTTATGGCTCTTGGAAGAAGGAGAGGATAAAATGGAAATGTGGTTTATTTACTTCTAGTATATATTTGTGTGCTCATTTTATTCACTGCTGGTATATGCAGTGCCTTGCCAAAGTATTCAGCCCCCTTGAATTTTTCAACCTTTTCCCACATTTCAGGCTTCAAACATAAAGATAAAAAAGTTAATTTTATGATGAAGAATCAACAACAAGTGGACACAATTGTGAAGTTGAACGAAATTTATTGCTTATTTTAAACCTTTTAAAAAATAATAAACTGAAAATTGTGGCGTGCAATATTATTCATCCCCTTTAGGTTAATACTTTGTAGCGCCCCCTTTTGTTGCGATTACAGCTGCAGTCGCTTGGGGTATGTGTCTATCAGTTTTGCACATGGAGAGACTGAAATTCTCGCTCATTCTTCCTCTGTAAACAGCTGGAGCTGAGTGAGGTTGGATGGAGGTGTTTGTGAACAGCAGTTTTCAGCTCTTTCCACAGATTCTCAATTGGGTTCAGGTCTGGACTGTGACTTGGCCATTCTAACACCTGGATACGTTTATTTGTGAAACATTCCATTGTAGATTTTGCTTTTTGTTTTGGATCATTGTCTTGTTGAAAGACAAATCTCCGCCCCAGTCTCAGGTCTTTTGCAGAGTCCAACAAGTTTTCTTCAAGAATGGTCCTGTATTTGGCTCCATCCATCTTCCCATCAATTTTAACCATCTTTCCTGTCCCTGCTGAAGAAAAGCAGGCCCAAACCATGATGCTGCCACCACCATGTTTGACAGTGGGGATGGTGTGTTCAGGGTGATGAGCTGTGTTGCTTTTGTGCCAAACATATAGTTTGGTATTGTGCCCAAATAGTTTGATTTTGGTGTCATCTGACCAGAGCACCTTCTTCCACATGTTTGGTGTCTTCCAGGTGGCTTGTGGCAAACTTTAAAAACAGTTTTTATGGATATCTTTGAGAAATGGCTTTCTTCTTGCCACTCTTCCATAAAGGCCAGATTTGTGCAGTGTATGACTGATTGTTGTCCTATGGACAGACTCTCCCACCTCAGCTGTAGATCTCTGCAGATCATCCAGAGTGATCATGGGCCTCTTGGCTGCATCTCTGATCAGTCGTCTCCTTGTTTGAGATGATAGTTTGGATGGACGGCCGGGTCTTGGTAGACTTGCTGTGGTATGATCCTCCTTCCAGTTCAATATGATCGCTTGCACAGGGCTTCTTGGGATGTTTAAAGTTTTGGAAATCATTTTGCAACCAAATCCGGCTTTAAACTTCTCCACAACAGTATCACGGACCTGCCTGTTGTGTTCCTTGGTCTTCATGATGCTCTCTGTGCTTTATACAGAACACTGAGACTATCACAGAGCAGGGGCATTTATACGGAGACTTGATTACACACAGGGGATTATATTTATCATCATCAGTCATTTAGGACAACATTGGATCATTCAGAGATCCTCAATCAACTTCTGGAGTGAGTTTGCTGCACTGAAAGTAAAGGGGATGAATAATATTGCACGCCCCAATTTTCAGTTATTTATTTTTTAAAAAAGTGTAAAATAAGCAATAAATATCGTTCAACCTCACAATTGTGTCCACTTGTTGATTCTTCACCAGAACATTAACATTTTTATCTTTATGTTTCAAGGCTGAAATGTGGGAAAAGGTTGAAAAATTCAAGGGGGCCGAATACTTTCGCAAGGCACTGTATCTGTGTGTGCGGCTCATTCACTGTGTAGACTTGGTGTGCACACATACTTACTATCACGATCCATTCCCACTGGGGGCTCCTTGCTCTTGGTGTTAGTGGGGGTGTCAGCAGCGAGACCCCCCAACAATGACACATCAATCATTTTTATTGTTTTAAAGAAAAGTTTGGACAAGTCTTCGTTCTTCCAATAACAAATTTTTGCTCCACAATGCTCGTAACTAAATATCGGCTGATTTATTGCTGACTGTAAGCAAATCTGAAGACATACAGACTCACAGAGACTTATACAGTAAGGATTCCCCGGCCAAAGAAATGTCCTGTGCAAACAGCTTTATGGATGATATAAACAGCGACTCTCATTGTTTTGTATCAGGCAGACACTTGCTTCATATACAAGATGCCTGAGAATCCAGAGAGGTGCCGGCTGCACATGGATTAATGAACTATTTATACAAGCCTACGCACTCTTTTATATGGATTTTTCTGGATTTTTGCCCCCTAACCAGAGGACCATTCTCCTTCTCCGAACCAATTCCACCAGTTGCATATTGACCCCTTTATGCCCCATGCACATGTGTTGTAGTTTAAGAAAATATTGATGCAATTATATTTTGCCTATTTTTTTATTTTTGTTAAAATGTTTCACATTCTTTTCCTATTTTTCACTTCGATTTTTTGTGTCACTATTTTATTACCATAGCAATAAGTTTAGCCCCAGCCTTAATACTTAGTTCTTACCCTAGCCTTAGCCCTTATCTCTAACCCAAGCCTTAACCTTTAGTTTTAACCCTTAGTTCTAACCCTAGCCTAACCCTTAGTTCTAACCCTAGCCTTAACCCTTAGTTCTAACCCTAGCCTTAACCCTTAGTTCTAACCCTAGCCTTAATTCTTAGTTCTAACACTAAACTTAATCCTTAATTCTAACCCTAGCCTTAACCTTAGTTCTAACCCTAGACTTAACCCTTAGTTCTAACCCTAGCCTTAATTCTTAGTTCTAACACTAAACTTAATCCTTAATTCTAACCCTAGCCTTAACCTTAGTTCTAACCCTAGCCTTAACCTTAGTTCTAACCCTAGACTTAACCCTTAGTTCTAACCCTAGCCTTAACCCTTAGTTCGAACACTAGCCTTAACCCTTAGTTCTAATACTAGCCTTAACCCTTAGTTCTAACCCTAGCCTTAACCCTTAGTTCTAACACTAGACTTAACCCTTAGTTCTAACCCTAGCCTTAACCCTTAGTTCTAATACTAGCCTTAACCCTTAGTTCTAACCCTAGCCTTAACCCTTAGTTCTAACACTAGACTTAACCCTTAGTTCTAACCCTAGCCTTAACCCTTAGTTCTAATACTAGCCTTAACCCTTAGTTCTAACCCTAGCCTGACCTCTTAGTTCTAACACTAGACTTAATCCTTAATTCTAACCCTAGCCTTAACCCTTAGTTCTAACACTAGATGTAATCCTTAATTCTAACCTTAGTCTGACCCCTTAGTTCTAACCGTAGCCTTAACCCTTAGTTCTAACCCTAGCCTTAACCTTAGTTCTAACCCTAGACTTAACCCTTAGTTCTAACCCTAGCCTTAACCCTTAGTTCTAACCCTAGCCTTAATTCTTAGTTCTAACACTAAACTTAATCCTTAATTCTAACCCTAGCCTTAACCTTAGTTCTAACCCTAGCCTTAACCTTAGTTCTAACCCTAGACTTAACCCTTAGTTCTAACCCTAGCCTTAACCCTTAGTTCGAACACTAGCCTTAACCCTTAGTTCTAATACTAGCCTTAACCCTTAGTTCTAACCCTAGCCTTAACCCTTAGTTCTAACACTAGACTTAACCCTTAGTTCTAACCCTAGCCTTAACCCTTAGTTCTAATACTAGCCTTAACCCTTAGTTCTAACCCTAGCCTGACCTCTTAGTTCTAACACTAGACTTAATCCTTAATTCTAACCCTAGCCTTAACCCTTAGTTCTAACACTAGATGTAATCCTTAATTCTAACCTTAGTCTGACCCCTTAGTTCTAACCGTAGCCTTAACCCTTAGTTCTAACCCTAGCCTTAACCCTTAGTTCTAACCCTAGCCTGACCGCTTAGTTTTAACACTAGCCTGACCCCTTCGTTCTAACACTAGCCTTAACCCTTAGTTCTAACCCTAGCCCTAAAACCAGTAGAAAAGTGTATAAAAAAACTAAATTGTATTTTAATGTTAGTGTAGGGACATTTTCCTAAATTTCTGACCTTTCTCCCAGCAGGTCTCTATCTCTTCTTTCATAAAGTTACAAGCGAGAGTTGTGGGAGAGGAAAGTGCAATACACATGCAGAGTACGTGATTCAATATTGTCTTCCTCAGCTTCTGTCATCCTGTTTACTGCCTATGCAGAGTGCAGCAGCCAAAATTATTTTTTTTCATGGGATTCTGCTCTCACACAGGCAGTAATTGAGATAACAAAACTTATTGTGCTATACTGGGAGGTTTCTTAGGTTTGTCATCTTGCTTGCTGCCTATGCAGAGAGCCCAGGGAATGATCTATCTCAGCACCTACACTCTGCATAGGAATTGGTGGTAGGAACATGGTAAAACAAAACATCTTTAAGTTTGTTTGATTTAATACTGTCTTTCTCAGCCTCTGTCATCCTGTTTGCTGCCTGTGCAGAGCGCAGCAGCCCAGATAAGTTTTTTTCATCGGCTTCTGCTCTGTACACAAGCAGTGGCTGAGAAAACAAAACTTACTTTGTTATACTGGTAAGTTTGTTAGGTTTTTCATCTTGCTTGCTGCCTATGCAGAGGGCACAGGCAATGACAATCCCATCTCAACATCTGCACTCTGCATTATGATTCGTGGCAGAAATACGATAAAACAAAGCAGCTTTACTGGCTCAGCTTGCCATTCAAACAGTCAGTCCAAGCAGAAACAGTAGTGCGAGAATGAATTTTGACAACTCCGCAAAGGCAAACTACCCCGATGTCACGCTAGGTATGGGGAAATACCAAGCAAATGGCAAAAAGGGAGGGAATGGAAGAGGGAACACCTGTGTCTAGGGAAGGGGGAGATGGTGACTCCTGACCAAACCTTACACTGGCCCCTGGCTCCCCTGACCACCCTAAATGGGATCCACACGTATGCGTGAAGCAAGATACCCGGCCCTGGCTGACCTTGAGCTGGGCCCTAGGTAAGGAATGGATGGCAGGAGCGCTTATTCAACCCCACTAACTTCTAAAGAATACTCAGGCAACACAACAGGGGAAAATAAAGAGAAACTTATCAACCAAGATGACACAGGGAGAGGTACAGCAACAAACAACAATTTTTCTTCAGATGACTACAAGCTGACTGCTTGCACTCAAGCCCATATAGAAATTTAATTCTATCACCAGCAAACACCAAGGGGAAATGCGGGTATTTAAAGACACAAGGTGTAGTGATGAGGATAATAACAGCTGAGAGATGAGGATATCTGTAGGGTCCTAAAAGGAAAAGGATTAACTGCGAACAGAGAAGATACACAGGCTTCGATTTACATCACAGAAGGAAGAATAGAATGTCAGGAGCAGTTTGTGCAGCCAAACGCAACGACCTTCTGCAGCCGAACACCACAGGACTGTCTGTAAACCTTGACACACCCGGGTCACCCGGTTATCCCCCATATTAGGCTACTGTGCCGATGTCCTGATTTTCCACTGTTTTTAATGGTAGCTTTTATAAAGATTAGATTATTTGGGAACATTTTATCCTTTATTTGTGTTGTAAATGCTAGTTATTGTGTGAAGCAGTCTTTGGGGAAAGGATATAGCGATTTATTTAACAGTAATTGGATAATAATGACTAACCGCTGCTTTATCGCTGACCATTAGCAAACCTGATGATATACACAATGAAAGAAGCAATGAAATCACACAGAAGCTTGTTTCCCAGGTGGATATCCAAGGTCAAACATTCCGACATACATGAGGATTACAAGCAAGGCATCCAAGGGAGATAAATAGGGGCCAATGTTATGTTTAAGCCTACATATCTCGAGAAAATTACTTCACGGCCAGTGTGGTGAACCAACCAGGCATGACACCTACGGCTGCCAGACCACATCAAGCTTGGCAGTCAGGATACTAGTGAGTTTATCATTAGTCAACCTAGTTTATGTTTAACTATTTCCAAAGAGCTGTACTGTACTGGGTTCTGGCAATGGCCGGAAAAAACCCCAAAACATTTCTCAGTGCTACTGGAGGTACAGCTATTCCCAGGTTATGAACTAGAAACATTCTGTATGTCTGTTCGTGGCCGAAATGTGGAAGTAAGTTAAAACAGGGAGGAAAAAAACCAAACTTCTAGTCACCTTATTGCCCCATTTCTCGCCGACCACCATCCGATCCTCTTCTTTCCACCGCTGAATGCTTCATCTTTAGCCTCTCCAGTATAGACCAAGTCTTGGAAGTTTGGAAATGGTGGAAGGATGAGAACCAGACGGTAAGAAGCACCTGACCAGAAAGGTGAGTATTAATTTTTTTTAACCAAAACTCAGCTCTTCGGCTACCCTGTTGCTCGCCATCTGGTCCTCTTCTTTCCATTGTTGAGGAAGTTTGGAAATGGTGGAAAGAAGAGGACATCAGACAGTGAGAAGCGGGTGACCAGAAAAGTGAGTATTAGTGTTTGTTAACCAATAATCACCTCTTTGGCAGCCTCGCTGCTCGCCATCTGACCCTCTTTTTTCCATCATTGAGGAAGTTTGGAAATGGTGGAAAGAAGATAGACCAGACGGTGAGAAGCGGGTGACCAGAAGGGTGAGTTTTAGGGGTTTTTTTAACCAATACTCACCTCTTTGGCAGCCTCGCTGCTTGCCGTCTGGTCCTCTTCTTTCCGTCTTCAAGGAAATTTGGAAATGGTGTAAAGAAGACCAGACGGTGAGACGTGGGTGACCAGAAAGGTATTCCTTTTTTTTTTTAACCAATACTCACCTTTTCATCCGCCCGCTGCTTACAGTCTGGTCCTCTTCTTTCCGTCATCGAGGAAGTTTGGAAATAGTGGAAAGAAGCTGACCATAGGGTGATAAGCGGGTGACCAGAATGGTGAGTTTTAGTTTTTTTAACCAATACTCACCTCTTTGGCCGCACCACTGCTTGCCATCTGGTCCTCTTCTTTCTGTCGTCGAGGAAGTTTGGAAATAGTGGAAAAAAGTGGACCCGACGGTGACAAGTGGGTGACCAGAAAGGTGAGTATTAGTTTTTTTAAGCAATGCTCACCTCTTCGGCCACCCCGCTGTTCGCCATCTGGTCCTCTTCCTTCCAGTGTCGAGAAAATTTGGAAATACTGGAAAAAAGTGGACCAGATGGTGAGAAGCAGGTGACCAGAAAGGTATTAGTTTTTCTTCAGCAGCCCCGCTGCTCGCCATTTAGTCCTATTCTTTCCTTCGTCAAGCACGGCACATCCCCGTCCTCCTCCCCTATGTCCAGGATTTCTGACCACATTCAGGCCTGAGTTCACTGTGTGTCGTAAGGTTGCAATAATGATATGACTTTAAGATGTGCCGTGAACGAATGAGGCCAGAAGTCCTGGCATATAGTGAAGTAGCTGGAAATACGGCGTGCTTGTTGGCAGACAGAAGAGGACCGGATGGCTACTGAAGAAGTTAGCAGTGAGTATTATGTTTTTGTATTTTAAACATCCAATGTTTGTGACCAGTGATGGTTGTAAATTAGATGATCATAAATCGGGGATTGCCTGTTTTTGGAATTTGAGTATTTAGCACTTGTTTGTCATTTTTGGTGATAAAAACTCCCATAACTGACAAGGATGTTTGGATATTCCCACTATACATTGTCCCCTTACAGCTACATTTTGGAAAACATATTGGTGATGAGATTTGAAACATGTACAACCATCTAGTGTGAACCAGATATCATCTGAGAAGGACCTTCAAACACTTCAACCAAGGACTTGCCAATAGACATTTTGGTTGTCTGTATCCAATCTGCGTTTTCTAGTAGTCTACTTGTGTCTGCTTCCCATTTATCTGCAGTTTGCCAAGCTTGAGAGAAATAAATGTAAAAAGATGACATTATTCCTTTTGTTGGATGACCTAGTGCCTAGAGATTCCAATGAAGTTCTTGTTGTAAAGTCCATTTTATCAGCCTTCAAACGTCTAAACAAGTGCACCATTTCCTAATTGCAAAAGTTTTAACAATTCGGTAATTTATAGAAGGTGCCAAAAAAAATCTGTAACTTTCCAATTCTCAAAATTAATCCACCAGGAAAACTACAAGTCAAGATGAAAGTCTGAGTTCTGGAATCTGGGTGTAGTCAACGAGGGGTTGTCGAGGAATAAAAAAATGTATGACCTATCATATAAATTTCAAAGTGAATGGAAACCGTGGTCATTAAAAATTCAAGGAAAAGTGGTGTTCCGGTATCAGGTGAGGGGGTTCCGGTTGTGAGACCTCCACTAATCGCATATACTTATGGGGAGGTAGGTCATCAATATTCCTGGAAACCACTCTAAAACAAGCTTATTCCACAATGATAGAGAGTGGACAGTCAGAGAAAGGGTGGCCTTTTCTTGGGAGAGGACCAAAGATGGTGATGAAGTGGAAACTTTGTGGAATGCCATGAGTGAGCTCTTGACCCAATGAGGTGTGTGATGGCCAAAGTGGACTTGTGACAATTGAGCTAGTCTGTAATATTTTATGATGTGAGGCATTCCCACAACGATAGATAGCGGAAGGATAAAGAACGAGTGTCCTTTTCCCGGGAGAACACCAAAGAACGAGACGAAGTGGAAACTTTGGGGGACGCCATAATTAAGCTCCTGACCCAATGAGGTGCGTGATGGCCAAGTGGACTTCTGACGATTGAGCTAGTCTGTAATATTTTATGATGTGAGACATTCACAGATGTGGAACTATCTCGAATCCCTTTAGAAACCCACACAAAGTGCAGCAGGTCTCTTTCTGCTTTCTTATTTTATAATGGACTAGTGCAGGGGTCATGAACCTATGGCTCACGAGCCAGATGTGGCTCTTTTGATTGCTACATCTGGCTCGCAGACAAATCTTTAATAAAAAAATACTGTATTTTCCACTTTGTAAGACGCACTTTTTTTCCCCGAAAACTGGGGGAAAAATGGGGGTGCGTCTTACAAACCGCATATGGCTTATAGCGGGAACAGTGGTGGCCCAGGGTCGGCGATACTGCGGGCTCATGGGGTGTCGCGGCGGCGAGCCCGCAATAGCTGGCGAACTGCGGGCTGCTTTGAATCTCCTGCAGTTGACGAGATCGACTTCAAGAAAATGGCTGCGGAGGTGGCGCATACGCAGATAGGACTCCTAGGCCATTTTCTTGAAGTCGATCTCGTCAACTGCGGGAGATTCAAACCAGCCCACTGGCAGATCAATGGCGCCCGCTGCCATGAGACCCCCCGCACACTGACCCTCTTGAGCCGCGACCCCCCCCCTCCTCCGTGCCCGTAGCATCGCCTACCCTGCCTCCTGGGACCTTCTGACCCGCTCCACTGCCGCCGCACCCCCCTGGTGTGTGTGGCTCTCATGGAATTACATTTTAAAATACAGTGCCTACAAGTAGTATTCAACCCCCTACACATTTAGCAGGTTTGATAAGATGCAAATAAGTTAGAGCCTGCAAACTTCAACCAAGAGCAGGATTTATTAACAGATGCATAAATCTTACAAACCAACAAGTTATGTTGCTCAGTTAAATTTTAATAAATTTTCAACATAAAAGTGTGGGTCAATTATTATTCAACCCCTAGGTTTAATATTTTGTGGAATAACCCTTGTTTGCAATTACAGCTAATAATCGTCTTTTATAAGACCTGATCAGGCCGGCACAGGTCTCTGGAGTTATCTTGGCCCACTCCTCCATGCAGATCTTCTCCAAGTTATCTAGGTTCTTTGGGTGTCTCATGTGGACTTTAATCTTGAGCTCCTTCCACAAGTTTTCAATTGGGTTAAGGTCAGGAGACTGACTAGGCCACTGCAACACCTTGATTTTTTCCCTCTTGAACCAGGCCTTGGTTTTCTTGGCTGTGTGCTTTGGGTCGTTGTCTTGTTGGAAGATGAAATGACGACCTATCTTAAGATCCTTGATGGAAGAGCGGAGGTTCTTGGCCAAAATCTCCAGGTAGGCCGTTCTATCCATCTTCCCATGGATGCGGACCAAATGGCCAGGCCCCTTGGCTGAGAAACAGCCCCACAGCATGATGCTGCCACCACCATGCTTGACTGTAGGGATGGTATTCTTGGGGTCGTATGCAGTGCCATCCAGTCTCCAAACGTCACGTGTGTGGTTGGCACCAAAGATCTCGATCTTGGTTTCATCAGACCAGAGAACCTTGAACCAGTCTGTCTCAGAGTCCTCCAAGTGATCATGAGCAAACTGTAGATGAGCGTTGACATGACGCTTTGAAAGTAAAGGTACCTTACGGGCTCGTCTGGAACGGAGACCATTACGGTGGAGTACGTTACTTATCGTATTGACTGAAACCAATGTCCCCACTGCCATGAGATCTTCCCGGAGCTCCTTCCTTGTTGTCCTTGGGTTAGCCTTGACTCTTCGGACAAGCCTGGCCTCGGCACGGGAGGACACTTTCAAAGGCTGTCCAGGCCGTGGAAGGCTAACAGTAGTTCCATAAGCCTTCCACTTCCGGATGATGCTCCCAACAGTGGAGACAGGTAGGCTCAACTCCTTGGAAAGGGTTTTGTACCCCTTGCCAGCCTTGTGACCCTCCACGATCTTGTCTCTGATGGCCTTGGAATGCTCCTTTGTCTTTCCCATGTTGACCATGTATAAGTGCTATTCACAAGTTTGGGGAGGGTCTTAATTAGTCAGAAAAGGCTGGAAAAAGAGATAATTAATCCAAACATGTGAAGCTCATTGTTCTTTGTGCCTGAAATACTTCTTAATACTTTAGGGGAACCAAACAGAATTCTGGTGGTTTGAGGGGTTGAATAATAAATGACCCTCTGAATAAACTTTTCTCAATTTAAAAAAAATAAATAAAAAAGAATTAACATTCTTTTTTGCTGCATTTCACACTTCCAGGCTGATCTACAGTCCAAATGTCACAATGCCAAGTTAATTCCGAATGTGTAAACCTGCTAAATCTGCAGGGGGTTGAATATTACTTGTAGGCACTGTATGTGGCGTTCATGGCTCTCTCAGCCAAAAAGGTTCCCGACCCTTGAACTAATGTAAGTGATGCACAAAAGAGAGATAGCAAGCTGGGTAAAACATTAGTTATTACAGAGGTCATTCTCTCCGTCCATGAGACAGATATTCCAGATGATCTGTACAGCAAACCACAAACCAACCTTGATAGTGGTGGATAATTGCTTTTGTGAAGGGAGGAGGGAGAGGAGCAGTAAGCTTTATATAGATAACATTGTTTATGTTTCCTCCATTTGAGGTCAGAATTCATGTGTAATAATATGACTGTGTTTCTAGATAAGTGTTTGGGTGCATCATGTAATAACTGGTGTTGAGTGGACCTGTGGATATCCTGGTTTGCTGAACTCGCATGGATTAAAAAAAAAGTTCCATATGGGACCCACATTGATCCCACAAAATCAACCCCATACAAGCCAAAGGAGACCCGAACTTCTGGGCTGTAAAATGTTCATAGTAAGGGCTAGGGGGCTGCAAAATGAAGCAAAATGGGATAAGAGCAGGACAATTGCCCTGAAAACAAATGTGGATAAAGAAATTGCTTAAAAGGGCTTCTGTCACCATACCAATTATGGTTACATAGAAAGTAAATGAAGAACCTAAAAATATTAACACTGACCCCACACAAGCTGCTCCTTTGTATAATATCCCCCACAGACACTGCTCCTCTGTATAATATCCCCCACCCAACACTGCTCTTCTGTATAATATCCCCCCCAGAAAATGAAGTGTTTCCCTCAGAAAATTAAATTAATAATACACCCCCTACACTGCCCCACTCCATAATATCTCTCCCACACTGCCCCATGTATAATATCTCACACACATTGCTCCTTTGTGTAACATCAGGGTGACTTCAACATCCCCACTGACACCCACCAGTCGGCAGCCTCCAAATGTCTGTCCCTCGCTTCATCCTCTGGTCTCAGTGGTCCACCTCTGCCACCCACAAAGATGGACACACACTAGACCTTTTCTTCACCCGTATCTGTTCCCTATTTGACATCACAACCTCCCCTCTCCCCCTATCTGACCACCATCTACTGACTTTTTCAGCTCTGTGCTCCTCATCTGCCCCCCCCCTGTCCAGTACCTAGCACACCCCTGCAGAAACCTTGCACATCTCAACATTCACACCCTCTCTGATTCTATCCTACCGCTGTCCTCCATATCTTCACTCTATGACACAGACAGAGCCACCATTGTCTACAACGCCACTCTCACATCAGCTATTGATTAGGTTTCTCCTCTTGCGCATGGCAGTGAGACGAATCAATAGACAACCTTGGAAAAAGAGCCTCACTAAAAATCTTCAGCAAGTGTCTAGGGCTGATGAGCGGCGGTGGAAGATAACACACTCCAAGCAAGATTTCACCACATTCAAAAATGCAATTCACACATTTCGTTCGGCCCTCACCTCGGCTAAACAGGAATACTTCAGAACCCTCGTATCATCTTTATCACACAACCCCAAAGAGATATTCAATACTTTTGACTCCCTCCTTCGCCCACCATTGCCCCCTCCAACCTCTCTCATCTCCGCAGAAGACTTTACCACATATTTTAACCTCATAACGACGGCCGTACGACTTAAAGCGGCGGCAAAACAGGGTACTTATTCTGTTCCGCCGCTTTAAAGCGGCGGCCCGAAAAAACCCTGTAGCGCCCCCCAGCGACCGAAAATCTCGGGGGTTTCAGCTACCGGGGGTAGCTGAGACCCCCCAGATTATGAATCGGGGTGTTTTTTTTGGACCCCGATCATGTAATCGGCGGTATACACCGTATACTGACGAACACATGAAAAAAAAAGAAATGGCCGGTAAAACTGATTTCTTTTTCATCTGACATGATCAAACATGTCAGATGAGAAAGAAATCTAACCCCCTAGTGCCCCCAAAGCCCCCGGTACCGGAGAGTCCCCCCACCCCCACCCCTACCCCCACCGGACATCCAAAATGGCGCCGAAGCGCACAGAAAACTGCCGCCGGCGCCGGCTCTGCAGTCATTTCCCTCCGATCTGAAATGATCAAACATTTCAGATCGGAGGGAAATGTCCTCCCCCTGACCCCTCCTCCGGTCCACCGGAGCCCTCTGGTCACCGGAGCCCCCTCCGGTTCTCCAGAGCCACCACCCCCCTCCCCCCTCCGGAGCGTGGAAGATGGCGGCGCACAGCGCGCGGCCGCCTTCATTCTGCTCTTTCTGCCGCATGTGACACGTCACATGCGGCAGAAAGGTGTCCCCAGGTCCCACTAGGTCACCCCCCGTCACCCCCCCCCCCCAAGCCCCCGGTTATACGTTACCTGTCTGCCGCTCCGGGCCCGCGATCGCCGCCTCCTTCTTCAATGCTGGCCGCGCATGCGCAGACAGCGGCTGTCAGCTGGATCCCTGCAAGCAGGGATCCTGCTGACGTCGCTGATGCACAGGCTCCACTGTGGACCGGGGGAGGGTGAGTGCAGTGATCTGCAGCCACACTCCTCACATGGAGAGGCTGCTGTTCCAGAAAATGGGGGGTACGTTCTGTGAGCGTGCCCCTCATATTCTGGAATGAGGTTACTGCAGGTCACTCTGCCCTAGGTTGGACCGGGGCAGTGTGAGTGCAGTATTCTCAGATTACTGCACCCACACTGCTCATGGAGAGCTTGCTCTTCCAGAAAATGGGGGATACGTTCCCTGAACGTGCCCCCCATATTCTAGAAGATCCAGAGTCGGCGTGGGACCTCCAAAATGGATTACATTTCTTTATTTTCAATAAATTGGTAAAAGAGGAATGTTTCGGGGAGTGTTTTTTCAAATAAATTTTTTTTTGTCTTTTTTTTTTCTATTACTGACTGGGTTAGTGATGTCGGGTATCTGTTCAGATGCCGTGACATCACTAACCCCAGGGCTTGATGCCAGGTGACATTACAGCTGGTATCAACCCCATATATTACCCCGTCTGCCACCGCACCAGGGCGCGGGATGAGCTGGGGCGAAGCGCCAGGATTGGCGCATCTAATGGATGCGCCACTTCTGGGGCGGCTGCGGCCTGCTATTTTTAGGCTGGGAAGAGTCCAATAACCATGGCTCTTCCCACCCTGAGAATACCAGACCCCAGCTGTCCGCTTCACCTTGGCTGGTGATCTAATTTGGGGGGGACCCCACGTTTTTTTTTTTTTTTAAAAACGCCTGGGGAGCCCTCCAAATTGATCACCAGCCAAGGTGAAGCTGTCAGCTGTGGTTTGCAGGCTACAGCTGTCTGCTTTACCCTAGCTGGCTATCAAAAATAGGGGGGACCCCACGTCGTTTATTTTAATTATTAATTTTTTGGGGGGCTAAATACAAGGCTAGGCACCCTTTAGTGCCACATGAAAGGCACTAAAGGGCGCCAGCTTAGAATATGCAGGGGAATGGGACGTTATATTTGTTTGACATCTATCCATTCATCCATTGTAGCATTTAGGCTGTGCGCCCACAATCAGGGTTTGCAGCGTTTTGGGCGCAGAGTGTTTTCCCTGTGTCCATAATGCTGCGTTGTGCAGTAGAAGCACAGTGGAAGGATTTTTAGAAATCCCATGCCCAATGTGCTTCTTTTCTCCGCAGCATAAACCGACCTGTGGCGCAGCTTCCCGAGCCTCAGCATGTCAATTTATGCTGCGGAGATGAGTGTTCTCTGCAGGTAGCATAGAGCTCCACCTCGGCCTGAACCCAAATCGTGGGCTTGGGCAGCTGCGTTCTCCCGTGGACAACACTCACATCTCTGCAGGAGGCTGACACTGTGTACTAGATGCCGTGTCGCTGGATCATGGCCACAGAGCCTAACAGTGAGACATTTGTTGCTACAGCAACATTTTTGTGAAGTACCTGTGGATTCAAAATGCTTACTATACTCCTGAATAAAATCCAGTTTCCAAAATGGGGTCACTTGTGGGGGTTTTCTGATGTATAGGTACCCAAGGGGCCCTGCTAATGTGACATGGTGCCCGCAATTTATTTCAACTTTTCCAGAATTCAAATGGTGCTCCCTCCATTCCAAGCCCTCCCATTTATCCAAACAGAGATTTTTGGCCACATGTGGGGTATCCCTGTGCTCATAAGACATTGGATAACAACCTGTGGGGTCCACGGTTTGTTGTTGTCTCTTGAAAAAGTGAGAAATTTGATGCTAAAGCAACAGTTTTGTGAAAAAAATGAAAATTTTCAATATGGCAACCTAAGCTTATCAAATTCTGTGAAGTATTCGTGGATTCAAACTGCTCACTATACACCTTGATAAAAGCCTTGAGGTGTCTTGTTTCCAGAATGAAGTCACTTGTGGGGGACCGCCACTGTTTAGGCACCTCAGGGGCTCTCCAAATGCAACCTGGCGTCCGCTATTGATTCCAGCCAATTTTGCAGTCAAATGGCACTCCTTCCCTTCCGAGCCCTGCCATGCGCCCAAACAGTTGATTTCCACCACATATAAGGTATCGCCAAACTCAGGAGACATTGCACAATAAATGTTATGCTGAATTTTTTCCTTTTACTCTTGTAAAAAAAAAAGCTACCTGGTTGAAATAACAATTTTGTGGTAAAATTTTATTTTTTTTTTTCATGGCTCAACGTTATAAAATTCTGTGAAGCACCTGAGGGTTCAGGGTACTCACCAAACATCTAGATAAATTCCTTGAGGGGCCTAGTTTCCAAAATGGGGCCACTTGTGCGGGGTTTCTGCTGTTTAGGTACCTTAGGGGACCTCCAAATGCGACATGGTGCCCGCAATCTTTTTCAGCCAAATTTCCTTTCTAAAATTCAAATATTGCTCCTTTCGTTCCAAGCCCTCCCATTTGTCCAAACAAAGGTTTCAGACCACATGTGAGGTATCACCGCGCTCATAAAAAAGTGGTTAACAAAACTTGAGGTCAAATTTTTGGAATTACCTCTTGAAAAAGTGAGAAAATTGATGCTAAAGCAACATTTTTGAGAAAATTATTAAAATTTTCAATATGACAACGTAACGTTAACAAAATCTGTGAAGTACCTGTGGATCTAAAATGCTCACTATACCCCTAGATAGAAGCCTTGAGGGGTCTAGTTTCCAAAATGGTGTCACTTGTGAGGGATTTCTTCTGTTTAGGTACCTTAGCGGACCTGTAAATGCAACATGGTGCCCGCAATCTATTTCAGCCAAATTTGCTTTCCAAAATTCAAATATTGCTCCTTCTGTTCCGAGCCCTCCCATTTGTCCAAACAGAGGTTTCTGACCACATGTGGGGTATCGGCGCGCTCATAAGAAAGTGGGGAACAAGTTTTGAGGTCCATTTTGTTGTGTTATTTCTTCTAAAAGTGAATAAATTTGGGTTAGAGCAACATTTTTAGGTAAAATTTAATTTTTGCTTTTTTTCATTCCACATTGCTTTTGATCATGTGAAGCACCTGAAGGGTTAATAAACTTCTTGAATGTGGTTTTGAGTACTTTGGGGGGTGCAGTTTTTAGAATGATGTCACTTTTGGGTATTTTCTGTCATCTAGGCCTATTGAAGTCACTTCAAATGTGATGTGGTCCCTAAAAAACTGGTTTTGTAAATTTTGATGTAAAAATGAGAAATTGCTGATAAACTTTGAACCCCTCTAACTTCCTAACAAAAAAAAATTTTGTTTCCAAAATTGTGCTGATGTAAAGTAGACAAGTGGGAAATGTTATTTATTAACTATTTTGTGTCACAGAAATCTCTGGTTTAACGGTATAAAAATTCAAAAGTTGAAAATTGCTAAATTTTCAAAATTTTTGCCAATATTCAATTTTTTTCATAAATAAACACAAAAAATATTGTCCTAAATTTGGTACTAACATGAAGTCCAATATGTGACGAAAAAACAATCTCAGAATCACCGGGATCCGTTGAAGCGTTCCAGAGTTATAACCTCATGAAGTGACACTGGTCAGAATTGCAAAATTTGGTCTGGTCATTAAGGTGAAAATTAGCTCCGTCACTAAAGGGTTAAAGATAAGATCGATTAAACAAGGGAAGTCTTTTCTGCTCAATCACTGCAACCCCTTCATATAACAGACCACTGCCCCTCCTCCATAAACTTTTTCCCCGCCATCACTGAAGAAGAGCTTGCACATCTTCTCTCGAAAGCGCACCTCCCCACCTGCGCACTTGACACCATCCCATCCCACCTCCTACCCAACCTCACTACTACTCTTATTCCAGCCTTAACACATCTTTTCAACCTATCTTTAACTTCTGGTACCTTCCCTTCTGCTTTCAAACATGTAATAATCTCACCCATCCCAAAGAAACCTTCCCTCGATCCAACCTCTACTACCAGCTATCTCCTCATATCGCTGCTCCCGTTCGCTTCAAAACTCCTCGAACAGCACGTCCATGTTGAACTTTCCTCCCACCTCTCATCTTAAGGCCGCTTTACACGCTGCAACATCGTTAGCCGATGCTAGCGATGTCGAGCGTGAAAGCACCCGCCCCCATCGTACGGCCGATATGTGGTGATCGCTGCCGTAGCGAACATTATCGCTACGGCAGCGTCACGTGCACATACCTGCTCTGCGACGTCGCTGTGACCGCTTTCCAAAGTGGCGGTTCGGCAGCGTCACAGAGACGTCACTAAGCGGCCGCCCAATCAAAGCGGTGGGGCGGAGATGAGCGGGACGAACATCCCGCCTATCTCCTTCCTTCCTCTTTGCTGGCGGGACGCAGGTAATGTGAGGTTCCTCGTTCCTGCGGTGTCACACTGAGCGATGTGTGCTGCCGCAGAAACGAGGAACAACATCGTTACTGCTGCAGCAACAATATTTGGGAAGAGGAGGGCATGTCACCGATTAGCGATTTTGAACGTTTTTGCAGCAATTCAAAATCGCTAATAGGTGTCACACGCAACGACATCGCTAAAGCGGCCGGATGTGCGTCACAAATTCCGTGACCCCAAAGAGATCGCTTTAGCGATCTCGTAGCGTGTAAAGCCACCTTAACTCTCTCTTTGCCAATCTACAATCCGGCTTCCATCAACATCATTTTACTGAAACTGCCCTGACCAAAATACTAATGACTTACTGCCAAAGCTAACAGTCACTTCTCCATACTCCTCCTTCTAGACCTGTCCTCAGCCTTTGACACTGTCGACCACTCCCTCCTATTACAGATCCTCTCTTCCCTTGGTTTCAGAGATCTTGCCCTCTCTTGGATCTCTTCATACCTTTCCAACCACATTTTTAGTGTCTCCCACTCCCACATAACCTCTTCATCCCGCTCTCTCTCTGTTGGAGTCCCTCAAGGCTCTGTCCTGGGACCCTTACTCTTCTCCATCTATACATTTGGCCAACTCATAAAGTCCCATGGCTTCCAGTACCACCTATATGCTGATGACACTCAGATCTACCTCTCTGGCCCAGATGTCACATCTCTACTGTCCAGAATCCTGGAGTGTCTATCAGCCATATCCTCCTTCTCCTCTAGCTTCCTAAAGCTCAATGTGGCCAAAAATGAACTAATCATCTTTTCTCTATCTCACCTACACTCTCCACCTGATCTATCTATTACAATAAATAACATCACACTCTGCCCAGTACCCCAAGTTCGCTGCCTTGGAGTGACCTTTGACTCTGCCTTGTCCTTCATATCACATCCAATCCCTCACCACCTCCTGCCGTCTTCAACTCAAAAATATTTCCAGAATCCGTCCTTTCCTCAATTCTCAATCTACAAAATGCTAGTGCACGCCCTCATAATCTCCCGCCTTGATTACTGTAACATCCTCCTCTGTGGCCCCCTTGCTAACACTCTCGCACCTCGACAGTCCATCCTTAATTCTGCTGTCCAACTGATTCATCTTACTCCTTACCACCACCCCACTTCTCCCCTCTGCAGATCCCTCCATTGGCTCATACTAATACTAATACTAAAGCTGTCCATAATCTGTCTCCTCCATATATCTCCAAACTAATCTCCCGCTATACTCCAACCCCTAATTTCTGGTCCTGCCAAGATCTCCTTCTCTCCGTCTCACTCATTCGCTCCTCATGCAACCGCCTTCAAGACTTCTCCCGAGCATCCACTGTCTTATGGAATTCGCTGCCTCAACACGTCAGATAATCTGCTACACTTGCAAGCTTCAAACGGAACTTGACAACTCATCTGTTCAGAGATGCCAATGATCTCCAATGACCCCACTGCTTCACCACCACCACAGGTACTGCCTCACCACCGTGCGGAGCTGCCGCCCGACCAACACCCAACCTACTGTCTTCTCCCCAAAATCCTATAGAATGTAAGCTTGCAAATGCAGGGCTGTCTATTGTAACTTAGATGTATTCTGTATGTAACCCCTTCTCATGTACAGCACCATAGAATCAATGGTGCTCTATAAATTATTATTACTATTATTATTATTAATAATAATAATAATAATAATAAGTGCCCACAGCCTATAAGCTTGCTGATTGGCTGCTCTACAACCTTTTAAAAAGCTTTATTACCATTTTTAAATCTTTTTCTAAGTTAGGAGTTAGGCTAGGCATGTTATTTGTCATGTAATCCGGCACATGATTGGCACAGGGTGAGTCCGGAGATAATATGCACCTTTATGGAATGCAGTAGGGGCGCTGCTTAAGGTGCTAGTTTTAGGCCTTTATTGTCTGTGATTCTTAAACAAATTTTGTTGATGTCAAAAGATCTTGGTTTATCCTTGTTAATATGATGATTCCCTTTGAAAGTCACTGCTATTGATGACGCACCCCTCAGGGTGCGGTGAAGTTACGGCTCAGGAGGTGTCCCTGCTTGTTGGTCCCTTATATTTGGAATCTACACTATGTCATTTTTACCTCCCCAACAGCTGGGGTCTTGGACCACTGTCATTAGGAGATATTGTACGCTGGAGCCCTGAGTGTCAGGACAATTTTATGGCCAAGATTCATCAAAGATTTTATGTCAAAAGTCTGGTGTTAAAAGCTTTGAAATGTCACAAAATTTTGGTCTAAAAAAGTGAGTGGGACGAGGGCGTCAAGGGGCGTGGAGACCCCCGCTCATCAATTCAAATTCATGATGAACGAAAACATTCGCCACGCCACAAACCTTACTCAAGGCCCTGGATGCTTGCAAGGCGCAAACGGAGAGGTACGCCACTTCGTGCATCACTTTCATTAATCTCTTCACTTTTTGTTTTTTCCTCTCCTTCTTCCAAGAGCCATAACTTTTTTATTTTCTATCAATGTAGCCATATGAGGGCTTGTTGTTTTGTGGGACGAGTTGTACTTTTGAACGACACCATTCATTCTGCCACAGATTGTACTGAAAAATTAGAAAAAAAAATTCTATTCCACAACTGTTTTTTGGGTTTTTTATTTACCATGTTCACATATGAGAAAACTGACCTGGCATTATTATTCCCCAGGTCGGAACGAGTTCGTAGACACCAAACATGTATAGTGTTACTTTTATCTAATTGGTAAAAAAAATTCTAAAATTTGAGAAAATTGCGCTTTTGTCACTATTTTCCAAGATCCGTAACGTTCTCATTTTTTGGGGTCTTGGGCTCAGTGAACGCTTATTTTTTGCGTCTTGATCTGACATGTTTAATTATACTATTTCTGGATAGTTGTGATGTTTTAATCTTATGCTATTGCATTTTAATGCAATGTTGTGGCAACCAAAAATACATAATTCTGGAGTTTGGATTTTTTGTCGCTACACCGTGTACCGATCAGATTAATTTATTTTACATTTTGATAGATCCAGTATCTACAACAATACCAAATATAAGTATTTTTTATTATTATTATTATTATTATTATTATTATTAGTTTTATTTTAAATGGTGCAAAAGGGGTGATTTGAACTTTTAAGGGGTTTTTTTCAGATTTTTAAAAAGTTTTTTTTTTTTTACATTTTTTATTATTTTATTAGTTCCTTTTACTGATTAATTTTCGGTGTTAGAATTTGAAAAATTACTCCCTTTAAAGGATTATGATTGTCCCATTGCTCTGGTACCAAACTCCCATCTGCCCAGGGATAAAATATATAATCTTTCAGGTCCTGGACATCAGGCCATGGAAAATTATTTAGAAGTTAGTCTGCTAATAGGATTTATCAGACCGTCCTCATCATCAGCTGGTTTCCTTTTATTATTGATAAAAAGATGGTGGTCTCAGACCATGTATTGACTATCGGGAACATAACAAAAATACTGTGAAGAATTAGTATCCTCTGCCCCTAATCCTTGATCTCTACAACCAGCTGTTCAGAGCCCATTGGTTACTGTGAGGAGCTGGTCATGGTTTAAGACTATTGGACCTATGGACGTACAGCAGACTGTCACGGGCAGGTCACGGTTGACTGACAACCCTGTGGTGTCCGGCTGCAGAAGGTCACTGCATTTGGCTGCACATATTGCTCCTTGATATTCCATCCTTTCCTCTGTGTTGTGAATGGAGTTTTGTGTGTCTTCTCTGTTTTACTCTTTCCCCTTTAGGACCCTACAGAGATCTCTTCCTTTCAGCTGCTAATCCTTATCCCTCACCCTCTGTGTCTTTATATACCTGCTTTTCCCCTTGGTATATTGCTGATGATAGAGTAAGTTTCTATACGGTCCTGATTGCAAGCAGTTGGCTTGTAATCATCTGGAGAAACGTTGTTGTATATTGCTGTTCCTCTACCTTGGTCACTTTGCAGATAAATTGTTTGTTTCCTTTCCCGTGATTGTTTTCCCTGTGTGTTCTTTAGGGATACTTCTCACATAGCGAGATCGCGGTTTTTGTGACGCACCAGTGACCTCATTAGCGATCTCGCTGTGTGTGACACTGAGCAGCGATCTGGCCCCTGCTGTGAGATCGCTGCTCGTTACACACAGTGCTGGTTCATTTTTTGGACGTTGCTCTCCCGCTGTGAAGCACACATCGCTGTGTTTGACAGCGAGAGAGCAACGATCTGAATGTGCAGGGAGCAGGGAGCCTGCTTCTGACAGCCTTTGGTAAGCTGTAACCAAGGTAAATATCGGGTAACCAAGCGAAGTGCTTTGCTTGGTTACCCGATATTTACCTTGGTTACTAGCGTCCGCCGCTCTCAGGCTGACAGTGCCGGCTCCCTGCTCCCTGCACACGTAGCCGGAGTACACATCGGGTGAATAAGCAAAGCGGTTTGCTTATTAACCCGATGTGTACTCTGGCTAGGAGTGCAGGGAGCCAGCGCTAAGCGGTGTGCGCTGGCAACCAAGGTAAATATAGGGTAACTAAGCGAAGTGCTGTGCTTGGTTGCCTGATATTTACCTTAGTTACCAAACGCAGCAATACTTCCACGCGTCGTTGCTTGCTGGGGTCTGGTCACTGGTCGCTGGTGAGATCTGCCTGATTGACAGCTCACCAGCGACCATGTAGCGACGTACCAGCGATCCTGACCAGGTCAGATCGTTGGTGGGATCGCTGGAGCGTCGCCAAAAATGTGACGGTACCCTTAGGACTTAGTGGGGTTGACTAGTGCTCATCCCATTCATTACCCAGGGCCGAGTTCAAGGTCAGCCAGGGCCAGGTATCCTGGTCGGCGTATAGGTGCGGAACCTATCTAGGGATATCAGGGGAGCCAGGGGCCAGTGTAAGGTTTTTTCAGGGGTCACCATCTTCCTCTCCTCTAGACACAAGGTTTCACTTTTCCGTTCCCTCCCTTTTTGGTATTTGCTCGGTATTTCCCATTACCTAGCGTGGCACAGACATTTTCCAGCATGGAGCACCGATTACGTTAATCTTATTATTGTGTTTGATTAGAGATTTGCTTGCTCTCAGTTTAAGATGCTCTTGACTAAGTGTCTCAGGCGCCTCCATTAAGTCGTTGTTTTCCCTGTAACAGAATGTAAACTCCAGCCTGTCTCCATGGACTCTAATAAAATCAGGCCTTCAGTAGGACTGATCGTACTGCATCTGGGGGCAGACTTTGCGTCTTTGTTCATTTCTGCAGGGGGTTTCCCCAATACACAACTTTTCAGACTGGGCTTCTGGAACCTTCTGCATACTTTGAGCTACATGTAGAAGATATTTATGAGGATGGGTGTGAGCACTTCTGCCCATCTCGGGGGCTGATTTCAGGAGAGGGAGAACAATAAGCCACATGTTTGGTCATTGTATTAGTGCTGTGAGGTGGAGGGGGCGAGGAGCTGTTGCTGCGGCCACGTCCTGGTGCCCATGAATGGACTATAGAGCTTGGAGTGAATACACGTGATACGGTAGTTATATACATCGTTTGCATTTGAGGACCTAGGATTGTTGTTGGCAGCTGGAGCTGGATATATGAACTTTGATCGTGATATCCGTTGTGTGGATTTAAGGAGCTACCACGTCTGACTGTGTCCCTCCCTGTGTTTCACCCCTGACTGTGCCCCAAGTTGGATCACACCTGACTGATTGAGACCCCTCTCCCCATATCAGCCCTGACTGACTGAGCCCCTCCCCGTATTTCACCCCTGACTGACTGTGCCCCAAGTATTACACCTGACTGACTGAGATCCCTCTCCCTATATCACCCCTGCCTGACTAAGCCCCTCACCATGTTTCACCCTTGACTGACTGTGCCCCTGGGTATCACACCTGACTGACTGAGATCCCTCTCCCTATATCACCCCTGCCTGACTAAGCCCCTCACCATGTTTCACCCTTGACTTACTGTGCCCCTGGGTATCACACCTGACTGACTGAGATCCCTCTCCTTATATTACCCCTGACTGACTGAGCCGCTCCCCGTGTTTCACCCCTGACTGACTGTGCCCGAGTATCACACCTGACTGACTGAGATCCCTCTCCCTATATCACCCCTGACTGACTGAGCCCCTCTCCCACCACTTATATTACTGCTAATCAAATATGGCCCCTTATGAGTGATAGAGAGAGAAAATGTGTGAGGGGCTGGGGAAGTGTTAGGTATAGCTTTCTTTCAATATCACTCCTAATTTCATACATAACTAATTTTGGGTCCCACCTCTATTAATGGTACATTCACATAATGTATGTGCTGCAGAATTTGTGCGGTAGAATAACCACAGCAAGTTAACAGTGTTAATATCAGGCACCTGAGCCCCTACCTGTATAAGGAAATCCTGAAAACATGATGACCTGTTGGTGAGAATTGTGGACTGGAGTTGGGTAACCCGGCAGTAAATGACCTCATTTGTGCCAAGAGATTAATGTTTATGTACGTGCTTGGGGATAGGAGCACCCTTGTCCCGAAAAAAGGCACTGAACAAATGCATTTATATTGTATCTATATTTAACATGCAATAGAAATATGAGCAATTAGGAATAAAATATACCTTTTATTAAATCATTTAAAATGATGAAGGAGCATAAATAACCAAACTAGTGCAAAAAGGTGCAATCAACACAAAACAAATTACAAGTGCATATAGATAAAAAGGTTTGATGTCACCCAGTATGTAGCTGAGATTTTCCATGAGTCTTCCGGATGGAAGCTGCAGAACAGGTAATATATAATGACTTGTAATTTGTTTTGTGTTGATTGCACCTTTTTGCACTAGTTCCGTTGTTCACACATTTGTCGAAATCTGTGCTAGTGAGCACTTCTCCTCTGCGGAGATAATCCATCCACCGCACAGGTGCGGCATATCAAGATCCGGATTACACAGCATGATTATTGTACAGGTATGCCTTTGGCGGGCCACAATATGTGAACATAGAAAAAGTTTTATATCTTTGAGTTCAGCTCATGAAAAATGGGAGCAAAAATGTGTTGCATTTATACTTTTGTTCAGTGTATATATATATATATATATATATATATATATATATATATATATATACAGAGTGCCTTGTGAAAGTATTCGGCCCCTTTGAATTTTACAACCTTTTCCCACATTTCAGGCTTCAAACATAAAGATAAAAATGTTAATGTGAAGAATCAACAACAAGTGGACACAATTGTGCAGTTGTACGAAATTTATTGCTTATTTTACACTTTTATAAAAAAATAATAAACTGAAAATTGGGGCGTGCAATATTATTCATCCCCTTTACTTTAATACTTTGTAGCGCCTCCTTTTGCTGCAATTACAGCACAAGGCGCTTGGGGTATGTGTCTATCAGTTGTGCACATGGAGAGGCTGAAATTATCGGCCATTCTTCCTTTGTAAACAGCTGGAGCTGAGTGAGGTTGGATGGAGGCGTTTGTGAACAGCAGTTTTCAGCTCTATCCACAGATTCTCGATTGGGTTCAGGTCTGGATTGTGACTTGGCCATTCTAACACCTGGATACGTTCATTTGTGAACCATTCCATTGTAGATTTTGCTTTATGTTTGGGATCATTGTCTTGTTAGAAGACAAATCTCCGTCCCAGTCTCAGGTCTTTTGCAGACTCCAACAGGTTTTCTTTAAGAATGGTCCTGTATTTGGCTCCATCTTCCCATCAATTTTAACCATCATCCCTGTCCCTGCTGAAGAAAAGCAGGCCCAAACCATGATGCTGTCACCACCATGTTTGACAGTGGGGATGGTGTGTTCAGGGTGATGAACTGTGTTGCTTTTACACCAAACATATTGTTTGGCATTGTGCCCAAATAGTTTGATTTTGGTTTCATCTGACCTGAACACCTTCTTCCACATGTTTGGTGTCTCCCAGGTGGCTTGTGGCAAACTTTAAATGACACATTTTATGGATATCTTTGAGAAATGGCTTTCTTCTTGCCACTCTTCCATAAAGGCCAGATTTGTGCAGTGTACGGCTGATTGTTGTGCTATGGACAGACTCTCCCACCTCAGCTGTAGATCTCTGCAGGTCATCCAGAGTGATCATGGGCCTCTTGGCTGCATCTCTGATCAGTCTTCTCCTTGTGTGAGATGACAGTTTGGATGGACGGCCGGGTCTTGGTAGATTTGTAGTGGTATGATACTCCTTCCATTTCAATATGATCGCTTGCGCAGTGCTTCTTGGGATGTTTAAAGTTGTGGAAATCTTTTTGCAACCAAATCCGGCTTTAAACGTCTCCACAACAGTATCATGGACCTGCCTGTTGTGTTCCTTGGTCTTCATGATGCTCTCTGCGCTTTATACAGAACACTGAGACTATCACAGAGCAGGGGCATTATACAGAGACTTGATTACACACAGGGGCTTATATTTATCATCATCAGTCATTTAGGACAACATTGGATCATTCAGAGATCCTCAATCAACTTCTGGAGTGAGTTTCCTGCACTGAAAGTAAAGGGGATGAATAATATTGCACGCCCCAATTTTCAGTTATTTATTTTTTAAAAAAGGTTAAAATAAGCAACAAATTTCGTTCAACTTCACAATTGTGTCCACTTGTTGTTGACTCTTCACCAAAACCATAAAATTTTATCTTTATGTTTGAAGCCTAAAATGTGGGAAAAGGTTGAAAAATTCAAGGGGCCGAATACTTTCACAAGGCACTGTATATATATATATATATATATATATATATATATATATATATATAAATATATATATATATATGTGATGCCTCTGATCTTATCAGGGTGTCATAGGGAACTGCACTCCTTTTTCTTATGGTGCAGAGCTCAACCCCTCCTTGGTTCTGGGATCCTAACTATTGGTATTGCTTCCATCAGCATCCAAATCCTAGCCACACCTTACACCACACCCTGTCAGGCACACCAATGGGTGGTCTAGCTGGAAAAGGGCCACCTGCCTAAGGGCCAGATGGACTGGTGGGAGGGACTGAGTCAGTGAAGTGGTAGCCCTCAGAGAGTGAGGAGCTGGGGGAGTTGAAGCTCCAGTGGTCTGGGACAGGAGGAGTCAGAGACCCTGTCGCAGGGTATTGGAGAAAGGTGCCAGACTTAGTTTTGGAGAACGGATGGGACCGGAAAATCTAGTAACCAGACCGGTACCGAGCACGGCGGGGTACTAGACCCTAGATCAGGGAGTAGCTTCACGCAACCTGATAATTCACCTGTGGAGGATAGTCTCTTTATGAACTTTCCCCAAGAGCTCAAAGATCGAAAGCACCAACACAACGAGGGGGATAGGGCTTTCCAATCCATGCGGCCCACTGAAATCCCAAGTGTCAGCCATTGAGAGCACAGCTCCTCTATTAAACTATAGGGAGCGGGACCCCGACAGCTTCAGGCCGAGGGGTCACTCAGAAACGTCTAAACATAAGTGCATGGAGGCAGGCCCAGGACCATCAGCAATACCAACGGGGACGGATTCCCGGACGAGCTTCCCAGAGAGGCAGCGGTACCCAGAGACTTGGTTTACTCCTGTGTCAGAGTCTACTTAATGGTCTCACAAACATACACACAGCCTGAGTGACTACACTGCACACCCTGCGTCCTGCCTGCTGCATAGCCTGCACCACGCTTCCCCACACCTCCACCATCCAGAGTCCTGGGGCCTCCCCTACCCATGGAGGGAACGTCATCTGGCTGCCCCACTCTATCTCCCTGGGTACTCCCATCGGCAGCTGCGGTACTCCCCTTACCGCGAACCACGTGTGGCGTCACAAACACTAATCCCCTGTAAATAGTCCCCTTTTATTTTCGAGTGGCCGCAAGTGTGACGCCCTGGACTAGCCAGGTAGTCACATACATACCAACATACACACCCCCACCCTAGACAGTTACAACAGTCAGACAAAAACCCTTGTTGCCTCCCTCCAGGGTCTGATGTCCACACCAGGTGGGGCGGAGCCAGGTGGTTGGCCCCACCCACCGAGGAGTTCACAGGCCTGGAGGCGGGAAAAGGTGTCAGTTCAGTCTTGGAGGTGAAAGTGAGAGGAGTGAACACTTGAGGTGTCTGGGTCGGAGCTCAGGCACTGACAGCAGGGTTGGCAGATGGTGGTGGCCGTCTGCAGGAGTTGGTGGAACTCAGCAGAGCCGAAAGGACCGGGGTCGGGCGTCGGCCCGCCGGTACCGGACCGGGGAACGGAGTGAAGCTAAGCACACAGGCAGGGCTATCGGACCCCGACCAGGCTTGGAGCCGCCATCAATAGTCAAATCCGAATGTGACAGGAACCCCTGGGGTTCCCTAACAACCAAGTCCCGATTGAAGGCAACCGCTCACACTGTGAGGATATACAGCCACCGCCACAGGCTAGAGATCCAAGGGCCAGTGCCTGTGGGCAAAACGGGCTCCTTCAGCAACTATACGCTGGGGAGCGGACTACTGGTGGGCAACCACAGGAGTCAGAACATTTCTAAAAGGTGAAGGGAAAGACGGCCACCATCAGCCGTCCGGGGAGAGCCCAACATCAATACTGCAGCTGGCTGCGGAACCTGTCCATCCGGCCGTTTTGGTTTACCAGAAACTTTGTCAGTGATTGTCTGAGTGAGTACACCAGTGCCGCCTGGCACCGCGCCACGCTGCCCCTGCAACCCTGCACCCCAGCCATCCAGCCTCCCCGTTACACCACCGGGCCCCGGGATCACCAAACCCCCTACCCACGGAGGGGACAACATCCCAGCTGCACCCCACTATCTCTCCTGGGATCCCCGTTACCAGCAGCGGTGGTGCCCTCATCCCCACGTCCCGTGGGTGGCGTCACGAACAATCTCCCTAAACAAAACCACCCCTTTTCACTCACGGGTGAGGAGCGCTGCTCGAGTCCCCGGGTCCGGTCCACCGCTCGAGCCACCGAACAGCAGCAGCAGAAGCCCCGGACCCGAGCGTGGTGAGCGCGTCCCCTCTGCCCGCGACACAAGCCCCCGGGTCCGGAGACCCTTGAGCCACAGCAACCCCGGATCCGAGCGGTCCGACTGGTGCAGGGGCGGTACATATACACACCTTTCTCTAAACATAGGCATATAAGGGAGAGCTCTGGCGAGACACCCATCCCCACAGCATGGAAGGCTCTTCCATAAAGTAGTGACCGCCCTCCATGGTGACTTATCAGAATACGCTGCTGTGTGTGTACATGAGAAACATCACTATTTCTGCCCATTATATGACTTGTGCTTTATTTTCACCAGTTTTTCTGCTCAGAAGGCTGGATCTATATATAGTTTGTTATATTTGCTTATTGAATTTAGCTCCCTTTTACAGCAAAACTTCATATAATTTTATGCATTTTTGCACACTGTAAACACTAGATCATGTTGATGCATTTCACCATTCATTTCTTAGAATGAGCTGTTTCCTCTATATTACTGGACTAATACTGCAGTGTTATGGTATGTGTAGCTAATGAAGGCATGCCTAACATAAGCTACAACTGCATTATAATGTATGTGGGTGATATCCAATGAAGAGTGAGTGCAGCTCTGGAGTATAATACAGGAGGCAACTCAGGATCAGTACAGGATCAGTAATGTAATGTATGTACACAGTGACTGCACCAGCAGAATAGTGAGTGCAGCTCTGGGGTATAATACAGGATAAGTAATGTAATGTATATACACAGTGACTGCACCAGCAGAATAGTGAGTGCAGCTCTGCAGTATAATACAGGAGGTAACTCAGGATCAGTACACGATAAGTAATGTAATATATGTACACAGTGACTGCACCAGTAGAATAGTGAGTGCAGCTCTGGGGTATAATACAGGATCAGTAATGTAATGTATGTACAGTGACTGCACCAGCAGAATAGTGAGTGCAGCTCTGGAGTATAATACAGGATGTATCTCAGGATCAGTAATGTAATGTATGTACACAGTGACTCCACCAGCAGAATAATGAGTGCAGCTCTGGGGTATAATACAGGATAAGTAATGTAATGTATGTACAGTGACTGCACCAGCAGAATAGTGAGTGCAGCTCTGGAGTATAATACAGGATGGAACTCAGTATTAGTACAGGATCAGTAATATAATTACTAGCTTTTGACTCTCTCAGTATAGAAATCGCTGGGTGATATCCCGTGCAGATGGTATACTAATATGTTATGGTGGCTCGGACATCTGACAGGCTCCAGTCCTCTGATGACGTGTCTGGTTGCTCGGTCTTTCGTGCTGTGGTGTCCTTGGCAGAGGCCTCTGCTCCGTATAATCTCCATGTGAATAGGGCTCGGCCATTCAGAACATGATGAGAGTGGGAGAGCGGCCGCTCTGACTTACAATTAGTTCATTTTTTAATTGCGTGCTGACTAATTACTTGCCAAAATCTGTTCATCGCCATCCGGACAATGAATCTGGCTGTAAAATGATAACAGCGCCCCCTATTGAAGAAATAAGAAAACAGCAATAAAAATAGTACAGTAAGTTCTGTATTGTGTCTTAAAGGTGCGGATACAGATAAATGAAGGTGCGCCTCTCCCCCCCCCCCCCCCCGAAAACACAGCAAATTTAATCGACTGTCTAGCAAAGAGGGAGAGGATGTGTAAAAAATAAAAAAAAATATATTTTTTTTTTATTTTTTTTTTTGCTGCCAGAAGGTGCCGCCCCCCACAGCGCGCCGCCCCAGGCACCGGACCACGGGTGCCTAGTGGTAAATACAGCCCTGAATAAATAGTTCCTTTTTCATCCAGGAAAGACCCATTGAAAACCCCAAGATGTGCTCCCCCCATATTTTTTCTCCTTTTATAGTCAGGGGGTGTCAATAATGTAACCTGCATTCACGGATGAGATAAGCCAAAATTCTCTCCTGTGCCCCTCATGTCGTAAGCCCGAGCTTTATATACCCATATCTTCGGGGGATCGCCTGGTTTTAGTATATGCTCTTAATTATAGTGATTCCCTCTTCATTTATTTATCCATGTGAATTGCTCTTTTTTGGACCTTTGTCAACATCCAATGATCTCTCATGATCCTCCTATAGCAAAGTTACTGTTATGTTGGGTTAATATCCATTAAAAATGATTATATAGTAATCCGCACGGGGATTACATCAAGATCATAATGCTTTAATCACAACAAACATTGAGACACGGAGGATTATTGTAGCAGTTTTAATCATCTCTGCTGTTTCCTAATTTAGTTCTTTTTTTTTCTCTTGCCATTAGTTTTATTGTTTATCTAGTGATACCTCAGGGTACATGATTCATTAGTTTCCGGGTGAGCATTGTGTCATGAAATATTGGAACTAGAGACCATAATTTTGCAGAAGTTCTGAAAAAAAGAGCAATAGTACATACAGTGCTGGCCAAAAGTATTGGCACCCCTGCAATTCTGTCAGATAATACTCAGCTTCTTCTTGAAAATTATTGCAATCACAAATTCTTTGGTATTATTATCTTCATTTATTTTGCTTGCAATGAAAAAACACAAAAGAGAATGAAACAAAAATCAAATCATTGATTATTTCACACAAAACTCCAAAAATGGGCCAGACAAAAGTATTGGCACCCTTAGCCTAATACTTGGTTGCACAACCTTTAGCCAAAATAACTGCGCACAACCGCTTCCGGTAACCATCAATGAGTTTCTTACAATGCTCTGCTGGAATTTTAGACCATTCTTCTTTGGCAAACTGCTCCAAGTCCCTGAGATTTGAAGGGGTCTTCTCCAAACTGCCATTGTGAGATCTCTCCACAGGTGTTCTATGGGGTTCAGGTCTGGACTCATTGCTGGCCACTTTAGTAGTCTCCAGTGCTTTCTATCAAACCATTTTCTAGTGCTTTTTGAAGTGTGTTTTGGGTCATTGTCCTGCTGGAAGACCCATGACCTCTGAGGGAGACCCGGCTTTCTCACACTGGGCCCTACATTATGCTGCAAAATTTGTTGGTAGTCTTCAGACTTCATAATGCCATGCACACGGTCAAGCAGTCCAGTGCCAGAGGCAGCAAAGCAACCCCAAAACATCAGGGAACCTCCGCCATGTTTGACTGTAGGGACCGTGTTCTTTTCTTTGAATGCCTCTTTTTTTTTCCTGTAAACTCTATGTTGATGGCTTTTCCCAAAAAGCTCTACTTTTGTCTCATCTGACCAGAGGACATTGTTCCAAAACGTTTTAGGCTTTCTCAGGTAAGTTTTGGCAAACTCCAGCCTGGCTTTTTTATTTCTCGGGGAAAGAAGTGGGGTCTTCCTGAGTAGCCTACCAAACAGTCCCTTTTCATTCAGACGCCGACGGATAGTACGGGGTGACACTGTTGTACCCTCGGACTGCAGGGCAGCTTGAACTAGTTTTGATGTTAGTCGAGGTTCTTTATCCACCATCCGCACAATCTTGCGTTGAAATCTCTCGGCAATTTTTCTTTTCCTTCCACATCTAGGGAGGTTACCACAGTGCCATGGGCTTTACACTTCTTGATGACACTGCGCACCGTAGATACAGGAACTTTCAGGTCTTTGGAGATGGACTTGTAGCCTTGAGATTGCTCATGCTTCCTCACAATTTGGATTCTCAAGTCCTCAGACAGTTCTTTGGTCTTCTTTCTTTTCTCCATGCTCAATGTGGTGCACACAAGGACACAGGACAGAGGTTGAGTCAACTTTAATCCATGTCACCTGCTGCAAGTGTGATTTATTATTGCCAACACCTGTTAGGTGCCACAGGTAAGTTACAGGTGCTGTTAATTACACAAAGTAGAGACGCATCCCATGATTTTTCAAACAGTGCCAATACTTTTGGCCACCCCCTTTTTTATGTTTGGTGCGGAATTATATCCAATTTGGCTTTATGACAATTTTTTTTTTCTTTTCATTGAAGACAAATTAAACGAAGATAATACCAAAGAATTTGTGATTGCAATCATTTTCAGGAAGAAACTGAGTATTATCTGACAGAATTGCAGGGGTGCCAATACTTTTGGCCAGCACTGTATAGTACTGGTAGAGAAAATTAAGGTATATGACTCACAGGTAGAGAGCAGTACAGTACATGTAGTACAGGTAGAGAGCGGTACAGTACATGTAGTACAGGGAGAGAGGAGTACAGTACATGTAGTACAGGTATAAAGCAGTACAGTACATGTAGTACAGGTAGAGAGTATAGTACATATAGTACAGGGAGAGAGGAGTACAGTAAATGTAGTACAGGTAAAGAGTGGTACAGTAGATGTAGTTCAAGTAAAGAGCAGTACAATACATGTAATACAGATAGAAAGTAGTACAGTACAGGTATAAAGTAGTGTAGTACATATAGTACAGGTAGAGAATGATACAGTACTTGTAGTACAGGTAGAGAGTGGTACAGTACATGTAGTATGGGTAAAGAGTGGTACAGTACATGTAGTACAGATATAGAGCAGAACAGTACATGTAGTGCATGTAGAAAGCAATACAGTACATGTAGTACAGGTAGAGAGGGTACAGTACATGTAGTACAGGTATAAAGCAGTACAATACATGAAGGGCAGGTAGTGAGGAGTACAGTACATGTAGTAAAGATAAAGAGCATTACAGTACAAGGAAAGAGCAGTACAGTACATGTAGTACAGGGAGAGAGGAGTACAGTACATGTAGTACAGGGAGAGAGGAGTACAGTACATGTAGTACAGGGAGAGAAGAGTACAGTACATGTAGTACAGGGAGAGAGGAGTACAGTACATGTAGTACAGGGAGAGAGGAGTACAGTACATGTAGTACAGGGAGAGAAGAGTACAGTACATGTAGTACAGGGAGAGAGCAGTACAGTACATGTAGTACAGGTAGAGAGGAGTACAGTAGATGTAGTACAGGGAGAGAAGAGTACAGTACATGTAGTGCAGGGAGAGAGCAGTACAGTACATGTAGTACAGGTAGAGAGGAGTACAGTACATGTAGTATAGGTAGAGAGGAGTACAGTACATGTAGTACAGGGAGAGAAGAGTACAGTACATGTAGTACAGGGAGAGAGCAGTACAGTACATGTAGTACAGGTAGAGAGGAGTACAGTACATGTAGTACAGGTAGAGAGGAGTACAGTACATGTAGTACAGGGAGAGAGGAGTACAGTACATGTAATACAGGGAGAGAAGAGTACAGTACATGTAGTACAGGGAGAGAGCAGTACAGTACATGTAGTACAGGTAGAGAGGAGTACAGTACATGTAGTACAGGTAGAGAGGAGTACAGTACATGTAGTACAGGTAGAGAGGAGTACAGTACATGTAGTACAGGGAGAGAGCAGTACAGTACATGTAGTACAGGGAGAGAGGAGTACAGTACATGTAGTACAGGGAGAGAGGAGTACAGTACATGTAGTACAGGGAGAGAGGAGTACAGTACATGTAGTACAGGGAGAGAGCGGTACAGTACATGTAGTACAGGTAGAGAGGAGTACAGTACATGTAGTACAGGGAGAGAAGAGTACAGTACATGTAGTACAGGGAGAGAGGAGTACAGTACATGTAGTACAGGGAGAAAGGAGTACAGTACATGTAGTACAGGGAGAGAGGAGTACAGTACATGTAGTACAGGGAGAGAGCAGTACAGTACATGTAATACAGGTAGAGAGGAGTACAGTACATGTAGTACAGGTAGAGAGGAGTACAGTAGATGTAGTACAGGGAAAGAAGAGTACAGTACATGTAGTACAGGGAGAGAGGAGTACAGTACATGTAGTACAGGGAGAGAGCAGTACAGTACATGTAGTACAGGTAGAGAGGAGTACAGTACATGTAGTACAGGGAGAGAGCAGTACAGTACATGTAGTACATGTAGAGAGCTGTACAGTACATGTAGTACAGGGAGAGAGGAGTATAGTACATGTAGTACAGGGAGAGAGCAGTACAGTACATGTAGTACAGGGAGAGAGGAGTACAGTACATGTACAGAGAGAGAGCGGTACAGTAGATGTAATAAAGGTAGAAAGCAGTACAGTACATGTAGTACAGATATAGAGCAATATAGTACATGTAGCACAGCCAGAGAACATTGAAGTACATGTTGTACAGGTAGAAAGCAGTATAGTACATGTAGTACATATACAGGGCAGAACTGTACATGTAGTACAAGTAGAAAGCAGTATAGTACATTAAGGGCAGGTAGAGAGCAGTACAGTACATGTAGTACAGATAGAAAGCAGTACAGGTAGTACAAGTAAAGAGCAGTAGTAAAACTCCACGCCCAAAGTAATACAATAAACAGCAGAAATAGGATACAACAGCACACGGACCGGTTTATCAAAAGCTATAGTCGACATGGGAAAACAGGCTCCACCATCTTAAAAAGTGACTGTGATAGGTCTTTCACAACATGTGATCCAAGAGGTAACCAGCAGGTTAGCAGAAATTAACTCTTGAAAGTCCAATCACTAATGAGGACACATATGATCGATGCCTGAGCCTGGCTGTGGAACTCAGAAGCACCAAAGGATGCATAGTGTCGATTGTCAGATTCTGCAGTGTGCACAGCCTCAAATGCCGCCATGACACTCGTTGAGTTTAGATCCAAATCCTGTGTGATAGAAATGGTGTTTAAATCCTCTTGGATTATTTCAATGATGTTTATTCCAATAGTCGATTTAGCGTTCCTGGTTAGTTTGCTACATAGACCAACACAGCATAAACTATAGTTGGCATGGGTAGAAGATTTCCTCCAGCCTAAAAATGAGAGGAGTCAAATTGATAGGCTTGACATGTTATAAGGAACCCAAATGAGCAGGCTAGCAGAGGTTCACTACCTAGCCCGGGCAGACAGCAGGTCGACGCCTGAATTGATTAGAAATGCTAGAGAAACCATTGGACAGAGTGTTAGAACCTGCAATATGAACAGAGCCTGACACTGCCATGACAGTTTGGTGAGTTTTGTGTAAAGCTCTGTGTGACAATTATCCGAAACAAAAAAATTGTTAATGTTTTCATAAGTCGATTGGGGCGTGAAGGAGTCTAATCCAAGATTGTATAATCCTTTATAGTATTCGGCAAAGGCTTCCACTATTTTCATTGGGTCAATACAATTAAATCCTTCTTTATTATATTGTTTATCCTGTTCCTGATTTTTTTTTTGTTTTGATTTTTTGGGCCGTGTATTTCGAGGGTTTGTTAATAGAGGAATATTGGATTTCAAAGTCCCTACAAATTTTTCAGAGAAAAGCAAGTTTTTTATTTTAGTTCTAATTTGTAGTATTTCCCTGTGAATTACTGGAGAAGGGTTCGATGATTTTCGTTGTAGCTCTTCTATCTGCGATTGTTTTTGTGGAGTTTTTGTATATATACTGCTCTGGCAAAAATTAAGAGACCACTGCAAAATGTTCAGTTTTTCTGATTTTTCTCTTTATATTTTTGAGTAAAATGTAAATTGTTCTTTATTCTATAATCTATTGACGACGTCTCCGAATTTCCAAGCAATAAATTTTGTATTTATTTTCTGAAAATGAGAAATGGAGAAAATAACAACACAATGCACAGAAAGCACAGCGCTTTCATACCTCAAATAGTGAAAAGAAAACCAGTTCACAATCATTTAGAAACAACAATACGAATAATGTTATACCTCAGGAAGATTCAGAAATCAATATTTTGTGGAATAACCATGATTTGTAATCCTAGCTTTCATGCGTCTTGGCTGCTTTTCTCCAGTCTTTCACACTGCTTTTAGGGGACCTTATGTCACTCCTGGCGCAAAAATGTAAGCAGTTCTTTGTTTGATGGCTTGTGACTATCCATCTTCCTCTTTTTTACATTCCAGAGGTTTTCAATGGGGTTCAGGTCTGGAGATTGGGCTGACCATGATAGGTTTTTGATGTGGTGGTCCTTCATCCACACATTGGTTGACCTAGCTGTGTGGCAAGGCGCATTGTCCTGCTGGAAAAAACAGTCCTCAGAGTTGGGGAACATTGCCTGAACAGATGGAAGCAACTGTTCCCAATCAGTGCCCAGTATCTTTCTCCCTGCCTCCAGACATTTGAGCAGGATGTGAGTGCTGCTCTGACTTCCCGCTCATATGTCCGAAGACGAGGAGAAGAAAACCAGTGCTGATTGGTCGCGGGGCTCGCGTGTTAAAGCAATATCACATGGGCACTGGGAACGTGACTTCAGACATCGCTGGAACTGCGCCCACACCGGAGGTAAGTATAAGCTTATTATTTATATTGAGGGCAAACAAGGGGAATGCGTAGAAGTTGCCCAACTAGTGGACAACCTCTTTAACAATAGATTTGAACCTACAAAGTCCTCCAGGTAAACTCGGCAATGCAAGACTCTAGTCCAACTGGAGTAAAGAAAGTCTGTGGAACTGGACCTCGCTGTTCCATCTTAAGTATACATAAGACGATCCCATGAAGGATAATGGCAAATACCGAATGAGAAAGTCAAGCAAACAAGCATAGTTATCAGTAGATTATTTTATTAGTATCTATTAAACACAGTTAATCTTTGACTACTTTGATTTCCGTCTAAAGTCCTTTTGAAATAAAGAAAGCCCCAAAGCAAGTAATGCTCTTGTACGAAGATTACTTCAACTCTTAAATCCGGAGGGTTGATCCCATGAAGAAAAAAACGTATGGCGTTCTTCAGGTTTTATGATGAGGGTCTTTTGGGAAATTATCGTCTTTTTCAATAGAAGAAATGACATTTTCTTCATCCTCAGGTGTAAGTAGTGGGATGATTTTCCCTTTGAATGAAACCAGGAGTTTGGTTGGGAAGCCCCAACGATATAGAATTCTCTTTTGCCGTAGGGTTTCCGTAATAGGATGAAATGATTTCCTAAGTTGGATTGTTTCTTTTGACAGGTCTACAAAAGATTTTAATGCGCCCGTATGGCTCCGGGAGATTTTGGTTATTCCTCATATATTCCATAATTAGCTCCCTGTTTTGGAAGAATTGACGAAAGGCGAAAGATAGTATCTCTCGGGAGTTCTGGAGAATAGATTTTGGACGTGGGAGGTGGTGGCTACGATCTGTGGTAATGTCCAAATCCGTCAATGTTGGAATTGCTTTAATCATTAGGTTTTTAACATAGTTGGAAAGCTTGTTTGGAGGGATTTTTTCAGATATACCTCTCATTTTTAGGTCGTTTCTTCTCCCTCGATTATCCAGGTCCCCTAACTTTGTGTGCAATTGTTGGATTTCTGAGCGGAGGTTACCTTCTTCTTTATCTAGGTATTCTTGCCTATTTTCCATTTGCTCTTTTTGTCCATTGAACCTTATCTTTTATTTTAGCCTCTAGATTTGATTGTACTAAACGGCTTTGATTCCCAAAAAAGATATTTACATTATTACTTAAAGGAGTTGTAACATTAGGTACAAGGAAGTAACATGAGAACGGCGAAAGGGAAGGGAAACCCTTTGTCAACGGAAAGGGAAGATGGTGACCCCTGACCAAACCTACTGCTGGTCCCTGGCTTTCCTCACCACCCTAAATAGGTTCTGCACCTATGCGCCGAGCTGGATACCTGACCCTAGCTGACCTTAAAATAGGCCCTACGTAGGGAATGAGGGAATGGATGGGATGAGCGCTTAGTCAACCCCACTAAGCTCTAAAGAACACACCAGGATAACAAACAGGGTTAAAGTAAACAAATAACTTATCTACAGATGACTCAGGTAGAGGAACTGCAACAACAACAAAGTTTCTCCAGACAAATACAAGCTGACTGCTTGCACTGAAGACTTATTAAGAGTATAAAAACTGTAACCAGCAGTAAACGGGATTGAGAGTATTTAAAGACAGAAAGGGAAGTGCTGAAGATTAACAACTAAAAATGTAAGTAAATCCTAAAGAGAAAGGGATAAACCCCAAGCAGGGAAAATGGGAAAGTCAGAGAGCAGCTGGTGTAACCAAGTGCTGCGACCTTCTAGAGCAGGAAACTACAGGACTGTCTGTCAATTGTGAAACATCAATGACACAAGTTTTCCACTACTTTTTCATCCCCTTGCTATATAACGTAGCTCTTCAAAACAATACCATTTGTAATATACCTGTATTGGATGTATAGTTTCTCTGAGCATATCTTAGCAGGGATCACATAATACTGGGTTGAAATGCTTTTCCAGCACAGAATTCAGACCAAATGAAAGGAAGTTGTCACTGGGCTCCTGATGGTGGGCGTAGACGTTTTGGAGTGAATGACAGCTTCTTAAGCTTGAAGACACAATTAGTCTGCCTCACACAAGTTTAGTTAACAGTTTCATTCAACAGTAATAGCAGGGTCCCACAGCTTTGCTAGAGAAGTGCTGCAATCTTCATTTCAAAAGAAAAGGGTTTAGGTAATCCAATTACTGGCATGGACAGCTGAAAGTGCCGAAATAGGCTGCACTGGCAATCTGGCAATTGCCAGGTGGGCTGGTACCTACCCTGGGCTGCTTTTACACTTGGTATCTCCCAATATCTTCAGCAGTGCAGGGTGGAGAATTAAAGGGGTGTGCTAAGCGCTGTCTCACAGGCTACTGCAATGAATGCTGGAACTTGTAGTAATAGAGCCCTGGGTAGAGGAGGTTATGCAGTTAGGAAACAACAAGCGATGCTACTTGGTAAAAGGTCTATATTACAATAATAAGAATATGGATGCAATTAGTAATAATAAATAATAATAATAATAATAATAATTAGTAGCACATAATAGCACGATTGATGAATAAAAAAATGAGCTGAGTTAGGGTAGTGGATAACTTCTTTATGACTAAAATATTGTCCTTCATGCTTTGCTCATATGAGTTAGCTAGGTTGATACGTATTGAGGTCTAACAACTGATCCTGGTAAGTCAGGGAGGTTTGGATCAAGCCAGGGTTTGTTTTTTCTGGGCTGGGATTTGGGGATTATCAGTGGAGAGTCTACGTTCTGGAATAATTGAGGGCCTTGGAGAAGTGAGTTCACTGAACCACATGCACCTGGGTCTTTTCTTTTATTTGAAAGGTTAGAGTTAGTAGTTTCCATGTCTGATGAATCTTGGGTCTCCAAGGGATATGAGCCAGTACCTGGGAGATTTTGCAGGTGTTTTTGATTACTACTACTCTTTGTAATGTGCCAGGGATTTTTTTTCCCTTCTATTGTGTTGGATCTGGGGAGGGGTTCAGGCATTTACTGTGTTTCCCAGAAAATAAGACATGGTTTATATTATTTTTTGCTCCTGTGCTAGTGCTTATTTCAGGGGGTGTCTTATATTTTCCTATAAACAACAATCCACATTTATTCTTGAACAAAAAAATATATCAATATAATCCTGTCATCACATTCTGGAACATCAACATTTTGGTTCAGATGCACATTTTCTTATCTGATCTGCTATTCTCATGGTGCAGAATCCTATACTGGTGGGTACAGACCATATTTCCAAAGGTTTATAATACTTGCTTAAATTTATTGTTCTCTATGTATTGCTAAGTTTACCCCCAAAAGAAAGCAGACACCCCCTAAAAGAATCGGACTTACCAGACCCCAAACAATTAAGGCCCCGTCACACGCAGCGACGTATCTAACGATATATCGCCAGGGTCACGGATTCCGTGACGCACATCCAGCATTGTTAGCGACGTTGTTGCGTGTGACAGCAAGGAACGACCGTTAACGATGGAAAATACTCACCAAATCGTCCATCGTTGACATGTCGTTCCTTTTTAAAAAAATCGTTGATTGTTGAGGACGCAGGTTGTTCGTCGTTCCTGCGGCACCACACATCGCTACGTGTGAAACCTCGGGAACGACGAACTACAGCTTACCTGCGGCCGCCGGCAATGAGGAAGGAAGGAGGTGGGTGGGATGTTACGTCCTGCTCATCTCCGCCCCTCAGCTTCTTTTGGGCGGCCGCTTAGTGATGCTACACGAACCGCCCCCTTAGAAAGGAGGCTGTTCCCCGGCAACAGCAACATCGCTAGGCAGGTAAGTCCCATGTGACGGCTCCTAACGATATTGTGCGCCATGGGCAGCGATTTGCTCGTGACGCACAAACGACAGGGGCGGGTGCTTTCACCAGCGATATCGCTGCGTGTAACACCCCCTTTAGAGTTGGCAAGTGAATGGGCTCTCACATACAAATCTGCCTCGCCATCAGGTACCCCTGGGTTCTACAGCAATTGGCTCCCCCTGGTGACTAGAAGCAGTATCACTCCTGTGGAGGGAGACTGGTATCCAATCTGTTGGCAGCTGGAACGTGAGGGACCTGACAGCGACGCAGACCTCTGTGTGAGAGCCCATCCACCATCAGCACTTCACAGTCAACTGTAATTGTTTGAGGTCAATGCAATTTTTTGGGGGGAGAGGGGTCTGCTTTCTTTTGGTGATGTCTTGTATCTTTTCTTTTGGGGGTGTCTGCTTTTTTTGATGAAGAGTCCTGCTGTATTATTTAACTTTTCAGCTGCTTTTTTATGGAACGATAACTAAGGCCTATTTTTGAAGTAGGGCTTATATTTTAAGCATGTGCAAAAAAGCCCTATAAATCCTACTAGGGCTTATTTTCGGGGTAGATCTTATTTTTGGGGGAACAGCCCTTGTGCCACTGCAGTTAGGGAATCTGAGTCTGCGATACTCTTTGCGGTAACAATACTGGGATTTCTATCCAAAACTAAGATGGAAGACGGCTGTCACTTAAGTGTACATGCATTTAGTATTAACTGTATCAGGACACTGATACAGTGGCTTTGGAAAGTGTAGACCCTTATTGGGATTTTTCCCCAAACTAAAGTTTATGGTGACAGTCACTATATGCAGATATTTTTAGTACTCGCTATACTGAGGTACTCATACTGTTACTATGAGGCGTCTCTGGTCCTGCTGGGCTGGGCAGCTCCAATACAGGGACTGGAGGAGAGGATCCCCTCTCCGGACCAATAAATTATGTTTCTGGGTTAGTGACACTGGTTGATATTCAACCCTGTGTTATGCTGCAGGACTCCTCGGGTAGCGCAATGACCCTGGTAGTTTAAGTGGGAGGTCTGGTCGCTGCCCCCGGGATTGTCGGGATCTTTGGTGAAGTTGCAGGGTCCATGTCGTTCTCTCAAAATGGTTTAGGTTTGATGGGTGTTTTTCTCCAACGACATTAAGAGCTTGTGTTGGTTTTAAAGGTGATGTCCACTACTTACACAACCCTTACTCATGCGGCCACAGTTCCAGCAATGTCTAAAGTCATGATCCCGGGGCCCATGTGACATTGTTATGACACGTGAGCCCCATGACCAATCAGCGCCGACTTCCATCACCCAACTTTTGGACTCACCTCCTGTTCAAATGTCCGGGCAGGAAACAGAGACCGAACAATGATTGGTCGCAGGGACCGCATGTCATAATGTCACCTGGGCCCTGGGATTGCAACTTCAGACATCGCTGGAACTGTGGTTGCACCGAAGGTATAGGCTTACACTATGCGAGACAAATGGTGGTCACACCAGATACTGACTAGTTTTCTGGACCCCCCCTCCCATAGTTTAAAACTGCACATTTTAGAGTGACCTTTTATTGTGGCCAGCCTAAGGCACACCTCTGCAATAATCATGCTGGCCAGCCTAAGGCACACCTGTGCAATGATTATGCTGGACAGCCTAAAGCGGGCTTTACACGCTACGATATAGCTAACGAGATGTCGGCGGGGTCACGTCGTGACGCACATCCGGCATCGTTAGTGATATCGTAGCGTGTGACAGCTATGAACGGGCAGAAATACTCACCTTCTCGTTCATCGCTGACACGTCGCTCGTTTTCTCAAAATCGAATGTCCTGTTGTTCATTGTTCCCGGGGCAGCACACATTGCTCCGTGTGACACCCCGGGAACGATGAACAGAGCTTACCTGCGTCCCGCCGGCAATGCTGAAGAAAGGAGGTGGGCGGGATATTTACGTCCCGCTCATCTCCGCCCCTCTGCTTCTATTGGCCGGCTGCCATGTGACGTCGCTGTGACGCCGAACGTCCCTCCCACTTCAGAAAGTGGACGTTCGTCGCCCACATCGAGGTCGTCTGGAAGGTAAGTGCTTGTGACTGGGCTTAAACGAGTTTGTGCGCCACGGGCAGCAATTTGCCCGTGACGCAAAAATGACGGGGGCGGGTATGATCGCTCGTGCTATCGAACGATAGATCGACTCGTGTAAAGCAGGCTTAAGGCACACCTGTGCAATGATTATGCTGGACAGCCTAAGGCACACCTGTGCAATTATTTTGCTGGACAGCCTAAGGCACACCTGTGCAATGATTATGCTGGACAGCCTAAGGCACACAATAATCATGCTGGCCAGCATAAGTCACACCTGTGCAATAATCATGCTGTCTAATCAGCATTTTGTCATCTTGATATGCCGCACCTGTAAGGTGGATGGATTATCTCCGCAGCGAAGAAGTGATCACTAACACAGATTTAGACAAATTTGTGATGAATATTTGAGATAAAAAGGCCTTTTATGTACATAGAAAACGTTTTAGATTCTTGAGTTCGGATCATGAAAAATGGGAGGAAAAACAAAAGTGTCGTGTTTCTATTTCGCATCTGACGGGATGTGACCACAGCTTTGTTAAAAGTTTAATTTAGCTCATGTGAGATATTTTTATGTTAAATATTTTGGTAAATTCTAAATGGTGTTTCCTTCTTCTTCATAGCGGCAAAATGGACATGTCTTTCTTCATGACCTACTATCAAAGTAAAATTCTCACTACAAAGTCTGACAGATTTGTCCTTTGATTTTCACCCTTGAGGATTACAAGGTAGGAAATGAATTGTTAAGGCTGTTATTTCCTTTCAGATGCTACCAGTATATGGAAAAATGTATATCACAACCATTAGACCAGAAACTAAGCTCTTCCTTCTTTAGTATATATACATTATCTGTATATTGTACATATTTGTGTATATACACCTGGCAATTCAGCGTATGTTACCTAATACGCCATCTAATAACTCACATCTACTTTTTATCACTTTATTGCCTCTATGCATGTTATTTATTTTACTTGACCCACAAAATTAAAATGGTAACCTATATTGTATGGACCCTAAAATAAATTATATAAAATATATAAAATAAACAAATTAATTAACTAACATTAAAAAAACTACTTGTCATGGAGAAAAAAAAATATAAAGATAAAAAAAAGAAGTGTTGAGATGAAAAATCTAAATGTTCGTGGTTCTGTGAGACACGGAAATGGAGCGGGGGCACTGATGACCAGTAGTACGAAATTAAGGTGACCTTATTCCATGTATGAACTTGCTGTTATCTTCCCTTCTCCTTCTTGTGAGACAGTCACTGACACACACAAAAAAAATACCAGCAATTTAAGATAAACCATGAGAAGAATCCATAAGAAAACCATTGCCGGATGGAGTCTTATTTTGTTGTCTTGTGGTCAAAGTCAGTTTGTGGAGCAGAAACTCCACGTTTTTGAAGAATTTTATTTTTTGAGGAGAATTTAAAGGGTGTCCACTTTGCTTCCTCAAAAACTCTGTATGCACAAGGCCTTGTAATGGGATTGGTAAGACAATGAGTGTCCTGGGCTATGAGGAGATGCAGGATGGAGACAGGGGACTCAGGAGCTTGGAGGGTTTGCAGGATGGAGACAGTGGACTCAGGAGCTTGGAGGGTTTGCAGGATGGAGACAGTGGACTCAGGAGCTTGGAGGGTTTGCAGGATGGAGACAGTGGGTGTCAGGAGCTTGGAGGGTGTGCATGATGGAGACAGTGACCTCAGGAGCTTGGAGGGTTTGCAGGATGGAGATAGTGGACTCAGGAGCTTGGAGGGTTTGCAGGAAGGAGACAGTGGACTTAGGAGCTTGGAGGGTTTGCAGGATGGAGACAGTGGGTGTCAGGAGCTTGGGCTTGGAGGGTGTGCAGGATGGAGACAGTGGACTCAGGAGCTTGGAGGGTTTGCAAGATGGAGACAGTGGACTCAGGAGCTTGGAGGGTTTGCAGGATGGAGACAGTGGGTGTCAGGAGCTTGGAGGATGTGTATCATGGAGACAGTGACCTCAGGAGCTTGGAGGGTGTGCAGGATGGAGACAGTGGACTCAGGAGCATGGAAGGTTTGCAAGATGGAGACAGTGACCTCAGGAGCTTGGAGGATGCGCAGGATGGAGACAATGGACTCAGGAGCTTGGAGGGTATGCAGGATGGAGACAGTTTGTAGTCAGGAGCTTGGAGGGTGTGCAGGATGAGACAGTGGGTGTCAAGAGCTCTAAGGGGCTGTTCGATGGATACAGTGGGTGTCAGGAGCTCTGTGGGGGTGCAGGATGAATACAGTGGGTGATATGGGTTCTGAGGGGTTGCTGCAGGATGGATACAGGGAGTGTCAGGAGTTATGAGGGGGTACAGAATTAAGACAGTAAATGTCAGGGGCTTCAGGGAGGGGATGCAGGATGTATGTAGTGGATGTCAGGGGCTCGGAGGAGATGCAGGATGGAGACAGTGGATGTCAGGAGCGCTGAGGGGGTACAATGTGTGTCAGAAACTCTGTGGGGGTGCGGGATGGAGACAGTAGGTGGCAGTGGCTCTGAGGGGCCCAGAATGTAGACAGTGGGTGTCAGGGGCTTTGAGGGAGTGCAAGATGGAGATAGTGTGTGTCTGGGGGGGATCTGAGGAGTACAAGATAGAGATAGTGGGTGTCAGGAGCTCTGAAGGAGTGCAGGAAGGACACAGTTGGTTTCAGGTGCTTGGAGGCAGTGTAGGATGGAGACAATGTGTGACAGGAGAAATGGAGTGAAGAAGGAGACAGTAGTCGAGGGAGGGGGGCTGTCATTGGAGCTGATAAATGGATCAGTGGGAGTGGTGGATGTCGGAACCTCACTAATCTTATATTGATGATCTATTCTAAGGAGACAGTGGCTTACTGGTGCTCTGAGGGAGAATGGAGACATTGTGTGGCTGAGGCTCTGGGTGTGGTGTAGAAATGAGCCAGTGAGGGTCAGAGGCTTTGGGGAATGTAGGAGAGAGACATTAGGTGACAGGCTTACGAGAGAATGTAGGAAGGAGACAGAGGTTGTTAGGATCTCTGGGGATTGCAGGAGAAATGTAACACCTGCCTGGAACCACAGACTCGGACTGGCTGTCACGCCAAGGCTAAAGGAAAACCACTCACAAAGCAGGACCCCGAGAACCCCAAAACCCTTTAATCCCTATACAGGAATTTACAATTACTGCAGGGATCCGGAGATCGCTACCTGTGTAAGGCTGCAGTCCAGAGGAGAGTAGTAGTCAGTCAGGGTCAAACCAGGAGATGCAGCACAGGGACAAAATCGGCAGACAAGGACGTAGTCAGGAAACCAGGCAGTGGTCAAATCTGGATCTGGCAGCGAGGTACAAAAATGGCAGGCAGGAGGGTAGTCAGAGAACAAGCAGAGGTAAAAAAACTGGGATCACTTTTCAGAACAGAGCGGGAACCAGAAAGCAGGAATTCAGAACTATCTCTGACAGTGACCAGCAGACAGGAGGGGGAATTAGAAGGTTGTGGTGTCTTCCCATTGGCGGTGGCTGAATGATGGTAACTTCAGCTGGAAGACACATGACACCTACAGTCAGCCAGTGGTACTGCAGGTCCCAGAGAAACCCAGCTTAGTGGAAGAGTGGAGCTTGCGCCCACCAGAGCCAATGGCATCAACTTCTCTCCTATCACCAGCACAGTCAACGGCGGGAACACGGCATCGCCTGGTGATTGAAGCAGAAGTCGCAGGAGCGGACTCTGGCGGGGACGTGACAAGAAGACAGTTGGTGGCGGGGGCTCTGGGTGCTCCCTGTACAGAACACAGAGAAGCGGCAGCTTCAGAAGTTCCCTAACCTCCCTGCCATAGTTACACAGCAAAGAAATAGTTCCGTCCCATACAAGAGCCATTATGCTGTTCTTTGTAGGTAGGGATGGAGGGATAGACGATTCCCCTCCTCGCTCATCCTTTAGTAGTACATACTAGGGACAGGTTGCCAGCAAATAAACCGGAGACGGCTCTTCCCCATGAGTCAGGGGTAAAATGATGCTTGTACGGCTGCAGAATCCGACCAACAACTGATCGTCTCATGTTAAAGCCTTGATAATCATACTGCTGTTGGCTCACTGCAGGTGGGCGAGGTGTTGATCACATTGTGACTAGGGTTTTAATTTTTATATTGTGTTCACCTTTGTGTGATTTGCATGGAAACTTGGGATCCAAAATATCCAAATATTTTTTGGTGAGCTGTGTACAATGATCCAGTTCATCAAAAAGAGCCAAAATGTCCATCAGACCAATAGTCATATTGTGTCCCAGCCTTAGCGTTATACCAACAGCGAGAGGTACTGTGTGATGCTGACACCTACTGGCCACAATAAGTGTCGCTCAAAAACAGAGGAGGCATCGATACTGCTTTCTGAGATGGTTGGTGCAATTCCACTTTCTTTTAGGCTCCTTCACACGTCCGTGATAAAAACGCACGTTTTTCACGGTCCATGGTGTGGGTGTGTATGTGTGAGTGTGTTGTCAGTGTGTTCTCTGTGTTCTATCTGTGATAGCACACGGACAGCAGGAACTTCTATACTCTACTGTCCCCAGCGCTGCTGTCTCCGGCGCTGCTGCTTCTGGGTCCGCAGTGCAGTGAATACTCATGAGCATAATGAGCGGGCCCTGAAGCAAGTGACAGCATCACCGAAGGCAGCAGCATTGGAGACAAGTGAGTATAGAAAATCATTTTATTTCAAAGACACATGTTTTCTCTGGTAATTGTCACACTGATGTCACACATATTACATCAGTGTGTGGTATGTGTGACACCTGTGTTGCTGGAGAAAAACAGACATGTTGGCTTGTGGAGCTAACAGACACACGTTTGGCACACGGACACACATCTGTGAGAAAACACTGATGTGTGCGTAGACCCATTGATTTTAATGGGTCTGCGTATGTCCATGTCTCCGGTACGTATGAAAATGGACGTCATACGTACTGGAATCATGGACGTGTGAAGGGGGCCTTATAGATAGCTCTTTAGGTATGAAATTGTTTTTGGACAGCATGAAGTATATTGTGGATGCACCCTAGATACCCAAGTAGTGCCCTTTGGGCTGCTTGTATGGTGCAACCATAGAAATCAGACTGAATTGGGTGATGAGTCCCTTTTCTTACATCCACGATTGTACCTACCGTCATCTACCGTATTTTTCGGACTATAAGACACACCTGACCATAAAACGCACGTTTTAGAGGAGGAAAATAAGAAAATAAAATTTTAACCAAAAAATGTGGTCATGACACACTGTTATGGGGCGAGGATCTGCTGCTGACACACATGGGAGTAATGTCCCCAAATTCTCTACTAAGGTACCCCATTCTGGTAATGATCCTGCTGCCTTGTATATGATCCTGCTCATATACCCCATCCTGCTCATATACCCCCATCCATCCTGCTCATACACCCCATCCTGCTCATAATATACCCCATCCTGCTCATAAAATAGCCCCATCCTGCTCATAATATACCCCCATCCTGCTCATAATATACCCCCATCCTGGTATATGGCCTGTATCCTGTGGCACAGAAAAAAAAATAAACGTTTATACTCACCTTTCCTCACTCCATGCAGCATGGATCATCTTCCTCTCTGTCTCAGCTGCAGTGCCGCTGAGTGGAGCCGTCACCGTGTGTGGAGCCGTCCCCTGCAGCATCGTGATGTCTTCCTGTATGTCCCGGTCAGCTGATCTGTGTGGACGTTAGCGGCGCGCACAGCGATGACGTCATTGCTGTGCTCACCGCTTTCTACACAGATCAGCTGACCGGGACAGACAGGAAGATATTGCGAAGCTGCAGACAACGGTGATGGCTCCACACACGATGACTGGTAAGTGCACTGATTCACTGCACCCCGCGCTGATAATGATGCACGGGGGCAGTGAATACAGCCGCACATGATCACTCCAGGCTGTAGTTGCCAGGGCAGGCTGTTTAATATGCGCGCATTCCCCGCCCATCACCCCGCCCACCTGTGACTTCAGCGCTGAGGGATGATGAGCAGGAGGATGGGCGTGCATATTAAATGAGCGGGCCCACGTGGTCATGGGACAGCAGGCTGCTGCAGCCTGCTCGTGCCCCCGATGACCCGCTCCACCAGAGCACCCTCATTCCCCGCAGCCACATTCAGACCATAAGACGCACCCCCCACTTTCCCCCAACATTTGGGGGAAAAAAAGTGCGTCTTATGGTCCGAAAAATACGGTACCCATAGGCATACTTTACCATGTCACTGCAGCTGTTACCCCTATAAGGAAGGCCTAAGAGGAGGAGCTGTCATTTCCAGATCTCGGGGTGCCATGTGGACATTCATATCTCACTGTAGAAGTGTCTTACTGTGTCTACCAATCCAATTTGGCACCAAATGGGCAGTAACAATATCTTTTTCTTTCTCCTTCTCATTTCAGATGAATCGTAAAAAAGTAATCTTCGCCTCTTTGCTGATTTTTCCCGCTTTGTTCATGTTCGGGTTGTTCATCAAGCTGCAGGATTTCAATATATGGTATTTTTGCCTCGGCTGCAGTGACAACTATGTGCAATATCGTTTTGACTTCAGTAATAGAGTCTTCATGAAACTTCCTGAGGCAACTTGCAAAAAATCTCCTCCGTTCCTGGTTCTTCTCGTCACCACCACCTATGGACAGAAAGCGGCTCGACAGGCCATTCGGAAAACATGGGGGAAGGAAATAGTGATCCAAGGGAAGAGGGTGGTGACTTACTTTCTATTGGGCACAAGGGAAAATGAGAGTGTGAAAGAGAAGCTCACCTTGGCCCAAGAAAGTATCTTGTATAAAGACATCATCCAACGCAAATTCGTCGACTCTTACTACAATCTGACCATCAAGACATTAATGGGCATGGAATGGATCACCTACCGTTGCCCGCAAACCACGTACGTCATGAAGACGGACACCGATATGTTTATCAATACATTTTATCTAGTCGAACTCCTTCTGAGGAGAAATCAGACTTCCAACTTCTTCACCGGCATCCTAAAGCCGAATGATAGTCCTATCCGCAGCATATTCAGCAAGTGGTACATAAGTAAACGTGAGTATGAGGGGGAGAAGTATCCACCGTTCTGCTCTGGGACGGGTTACGTGTTCTCCAGAGATGTGGCACAGAAGGTGTACAATATATCGATGACTACCCCCTTCTTCAAGCTGGAGGACGTGTATGTTGGCATGTGCCTGGACCAACTAAAGATCCAGTTGCAAGAACTTCACAATAAGCCGACATTCTTCGCATCGAAGCCGCCATTTTCGGTGTGTACATACCGAAACATTGTTACCCGCCCATGAAGTCCAACCTCATGAAATCGTCCTGTATTGGGAAGCCTTACAGAGATCCAAAGACGAAAAATGTTGACGAATAGTGGTTGTTTTTTTTAAAGTTTTTAGAATTTCATCATTTGGGGTAGTCAGGAACTACCCAGGACTAAGAAATAAGGTCTCATATGGAACTTGATATTTTGTGCCTTTATTGGTTTCTTGATGTTGCACTTAAGTCATATTAAATGGGGGCTCCCTTAAAGAACTTGAAGGAGAGTTTGGCATGTCGATTAGACATGTATAAAACCCTTTTTTTTATTTTAGGTGTTTTCCATGGTGGTTCATTTCCAAATGCCAAGTCTATCCTACCCTGGGTGGAGACTAATTATCACATGACTGTGTAGACTAACCATTTGACACCCAAATAAGGGGTGTCTGTGTCATGCCCCACCCCTGAGGCCCAGCACCCCTTTTATCTTTTGTACTTTTGCATTTTCTTCCTCTTTTTCGAAGCGCCATAACTTTTTCTTTTTTTTTTCCATCTACACAGCCATATTAGAGCTTGTTTTTTGCCAGATAAGTTGTAGTTTTGAATTTATTTATTTTGCCATGACATTTACTAAGAAAAATGGAGAAAATTTTTCAAGAAAGTTGAAATTGTGAAAAACAGATTTTGGGGGTTTTCCATTTACAGTGTTAATTGGGTAAGAAAAATGACCTGGAAATATGAGTCTTCCGGTCAGTGCGATTATGGAGATACTAAACTTCTATACGGCTTAAAAAAAATTCTGAACTTTGTAAAAACTTTGGAACACAATTTTCTGAGTTTTCATATTTTTCCTTTGATGGAGCTGTTAAAGGCTTGTTTTTTTGTGTTGCGTTATTATTTTTATTGTTATAAATCAGGGGTACTCATGATGCATTGATCACTTTGTACTGCATGTGTAGGGCATGAAAAAAGACAATTTTGCTCTTTCTCTTGTTTTTTTACTTAATTGTTTTTATACCTTATGAGTTAAATAATTTTAGATTTTGATATGCCTATTTTTTTAATTATTTAATTTTTTATTTCTTTATCGTTTGATGGGAAAAATAGGAGAAAAATCAAACTTTTAATTGTTTTAATTGTAAATGTATATTTTTTTTATTTTATTTTTACTTTTATTTTTTAATTCTTTTCAATGGCCAGTATATAGTAAAAAATCACAGTTTCCGATCAAAAAGTTAATTATTAGCACTTTTAGAAAACAATCAAACCAACGACATTGGTCCAAAAATTGTGATATTGAGAATCAGATCCATCAACAGCAGTTTACTGACTGTTTCCAGTTTTCAATATGACAATATTTCCAATACACTTAATATTTAAATATTTGTGAAAACAGCAAAATAACTAAAGACGTGAATGTATAAAGTTTTAGAAACTTCTTAGAACAAAACAGGTAATAGCTGCCTATATTTTTTAGCAGATTTTATTGCGTTTTTTCTGTAATGGAATGGACTTTTTTTAGGAATTTTTATGAATGAACATCACTGTAAAGTCTGCGAATACCATAACAGCATTTTATTTAGCCGTCACATTTCCTCTGTTGTTTAGAAGGAGTAATAGGTATAAAATAGCGCCCCCTAGGGGTGCAATTTATCATGTGTTAAATAACATATACTAAATGCCTTAAATGAATGAGTATTATAAAGTACAACATACAGGTTATATGGATGCAAATTAATAACCTGCAAGTACCACTACAGCCATCCTCCTAATATATACCCCAGCTCCGTCCTATATAATAGGTTCTTAGAAAAGAAATAAAGAGTTAAATCACTGTATGCTCCTTGGGGGCTGGACCTGTAATATGAATATTGTCTGCACAGTATAAATGTCTCTACAGAAATAAAATCCTGATATTTTTATATTTTATTTTATTCTCCTGTGACTCTTTTCATAAAGCCAAATGGAAGTGATGGGATGAGTATGGTGGAGCAAATACCACACCCCTCATAGATAAGATGAATATGATGGAGCAGATACCAAACCCCTCATAGATAGGAGGAGTATGATGGGTCACATATCACACCCCACATAGATCGTATGAGCATGGTAGAGCAGATACTATACACCTTAGGTAGGATGAGTAGGGTGGAGCAGACACAATACCCTTCATAGATGGGATGAGAATGGTAGAGCAGATACCATATCCCTCATACATAGGATGAGCATGATGGAGCAGATACTATACCCCTCATAGATAGAATGACTTTGGTGGAGCAGATACTATATTATTCATTGATGAGTATGGTAGAACAGATACCACACCCCTCATAGAAAGGATGATTATGAGGAGCAGATACTATACCCCTCATAGACAGCTCGTACATCTCCGAACTACTCTCCCACTACACTCCAACACGTCACCTCCGGTCCTCCCAAGATCTCCTTCTCTCCTCCTCTCTCATTCGCTCCTCACGCAACCGACTCCAAGACTTCTCCCGAGCATCCCCAGTCTCCTGGAACTCGCTGCCTCAACACGTCAGACTATCCCCTACCCTTGCAAACTTCAAACAGAACCTGAAAACGCACCTGTTCAGAAATGCCTACAATCTACAATGAACTCGCTGCCGCCCGACCACCGTGCGGAGCTGTCGCCCGACCACCATGCGGAGCTGCCGTCTGACCTACACCCCACCTATTGTCTCCTCCCCATAATCCTATAGAATGTAAGCCCGCAAGGGTAGGGCCCTCTTCCCTCTGTACTAGTCTGTCTACTGTAACTTGTATATGTATTTTGTATGTAACCCCCTTCTCATGTACAGCACCATGGAATTAATGGTGCTCTATAAATAAATAATAATAATAATAATAATAATAGATAGGATGAGAATGGTGGAGGATATACCATATCCCTCATACATAGGATGATTATGGGGTGGCAGGTACCAAACCCCTCCTAGATAGGATGAGAACGGTGGTGCAGATATCACATCCCTCATAGAGAGCATGAGTATAGTGGAGAAGATAGCATGCCCCTTATAGATAGGATGAGAATGGGGAAGCAGATACCACATCCATCATAGATAGGACAAGTATGAAGGAGCAGATACTATACCCCTCATAGATAGAATGAGTATGGCGGAGTAGATACTATACCCATAGATTGGATGAGTATGGTGGAGCAGATACCAAATGCCTTCTAGATAGAATGAGTACAGTGGAGCAGATACTATACCCCTCATAGAATGAGTATGGTGGAGCAGATACCACACCCCTCATAGATAGGATGAGTATGGTGAAACAGATACCACACCCCTCATAGATAAGATTAGTATGGTGGGTCAAACACTATGTCCCTCATAAATAGTATGAGTATGGTGAAGCATAGAGATATGTGAGATATGAGATAGATGGTGAGGAGGTCTGGGCCACTTTCTTAGTCCTGCTCCTGGCCAGCCTTGATCTACTACCCCCTCTCCCCCACCCCAGGGGCTGGGATCGGAGTGGTAATGCTACAGAAATAGACAAATAGGAGTCACCAAAAGCTCTATCACACAATGCTTCAGCCTTACAAGAACCTTCCTGTCTCCTTGGGTGGTCAGTATAGTGGAATACTATTCTCTTGTGATTGTATTGCTCTCAAGAAATTGAGATATCACCTCTGTTGTCATATCTGATAAGAGGTTTAAATGTCTATTTTATTGTGAGAAATTGTATACCATTAATATGATGTACTGCCATTGAGATATGTGTGTGGCGCCCCTGACCTGGTCAGGCACCACTGAGTACTGCACCCATGCTGGGGACAGTACAACACAGGTAATCCAGAAGGCTGACTGGGGTGTGGTACACAGGCGCATAGTGATCAGGTCTCACACATGTACCCATGAGAGGACCCCTGGGGATCCCAGGAGGGGGAAAAGCCTTCACCTTCACTGGAATAGTGGAGGGGGCCAAAAGCCTCCATCTCCTCTCAAGGGGTGTGGTAAGAGAGTCTGGTTGCTAGGTGGCGTAGGCAGGCACAAAAGGGAAAGGAGGAGAAAACAGTCTGAAGCAGAGTGTGGAGGAGTGAGGAGCAGGAAAGTGAAGCTCAGACAGGAGCAGCAGTGAAGGTCCCAGATGTGAGCCAGTTCAGTGCAGAGTCCAGGGAGCTCGAGTGAGGAGCAGATCCCGTGGGCTGCTGTAGTCTGACAGCGTCCGCGCAGTGGCTACCGACGGGGGAGAACGGTCAACTAGGAGTGCTACCCGAAATCCATCTTCAGCTAGAGAGGGAGCAGCGGAGTGGGAAGTAAGGAGACTGCTAGAGAGTACCAGGCCCAAACGGGCGGCAGATCCCGAAGCGGAGATAGATCCAGCTTTCTTTTGCTAAACCTGCCGGTGTGGGGCTCTCAAAGCCCACGCCACAACACCACAAAAGCCGCAGCCACGTAGCCACAGTTAGGGCCCATAGGTCACAGGAGGCAAGCAGCTGGAGTGGCCTGGTCCAGGCGACAAGCAAACGGCAAACGAAGGGGAGAGAGGCTGCAGCATCTTCCCTGGGTGACCCCCATAGGGACTCAAAGTCGGGGTTACCCCAAACCACCAAGGGCTAAGGAAGGCGAGTTAGTAGTCACCCTCACAAGTCAGCCTGAAGGACACCTGGTTCCCACTTGGTTCATCCCAGCTACGCCCGGGTCACTCACCCTGCCATCAACTGTGAGTAAAAACCCTGAAAGACATCCTGCTTGTGTGGAGTTATTCTGCGCCTTGTGGTTCTACACACCTATACAGGGCCCTGGGGCTTGCCTCACTCTCAGGAGGCTACTCCAACTGACTGCACCTATCATCAGCCCCAGGCACCCTTAATCTGCAGTGGCGGTCCCCACTGACCGCAAATCTGAGAGTGGCGTCACGACAAACTACAAAGAAGGTTTCCTACCTGTGACCAGACAGATCCATCTACGTGGAGTCCCTGAAGGTAATGCACCGACACGGCATCAGCGGGGCTTCACATCTGGCGTCACGAACAGGATAAGGACTAGACCTGTTCAGACAGGTGACCATGTGCCTGGGCGGTCCGCTTGAAAAATTGGAAGCGCCGCCATATTGCCACCATGAAAAGCGCGCTGAAAAACAACAGCAGCCCGCGCTGGAAGAAGTTACCGCCCACGAAGAGGTGTGGCTACCCAGAGATCCCCTGCAGAGTTCTGACCTCGCTTGTGAAGAGAGCGGAAGCGTCGAGAGACGGCGGAGCAGAGGAGAAGCCAGTAGCGTGCTAGAGGAGATGGAGTCCAGACGCGGATACCCAGAACCAGGCTCTGCTGCCTGGTGGTGCCGGGAGCTTGCTATCTTCTGCGACCAGCTGGAGGCCAGGATTATACGACAGCTCAGTGAGGGACGCACGGAGCTTCTGGAGATGGCTGCGGCGGTTCGGACCTACGAGGAGGGAGCCGCGCGACGCATGCCAGACCGAGCGGTGACGACTCAGACCCCGATGGTGCCACCGATGGGTGAGTCCAGAGTTGCCCCGGCCAGCGCAAGTGCTCCGACCCCTGCTGCCACGACCGCGGTCCCAGAAGAGGCGCCTGGCGCGGCGACGCTGAGCGAGGCCGCAGCCGCGCTAGGTGCGGCCCGCCAAATCCAGGCCGCCGCAGCGACACCCCGCCTGGCCCGCAAAGGTCCGACTGCCACGGCGATACTCATCCGTGCCGCAGGTGTGACACTGACCCAGGCTGCCACCCTGCTGAGCCCAGTCCGCCAAGACCCCACCGCAGCAGCGACGCTCGTCCGAGCCGCAAGTGAGATGCTGAACCAGGCCGCAGCCCCGCCAGGTGCGGCCCGTCAAGCCCCGATCACTGCAGCGACGCCCAGCTCCACCTGCACGGACCCCATTGAGGATGCGACGCCAATTCAGACCGCGGCTGCAATGCCCAGTCCGGCCCGCCAAGAACTGGCCGCAACAGCGACGCAGATCCAGGCCGCCGCCACGCCAGGCTCGGCCCGCACAGACCAGGCCGCCGCCATGCCAGGCGCGGCCCGCCAAGACCAGGCCGCTGCAGCGATGCCCTGCCCGGCCCGCCAAGACCAGGCCGCCGCCATGACAGGCGCGGCCCGCCAAGAAAAGACTACCTCACCATTTTCCCCGGCCTGCAGGGCCAGAGCAGACACCGCTCCCCAGTCTAAGGAAGTCCCTACTAGGAAATCCCTGGTAGGTGAGGACCCCGCATACTGGCAGCTGAAGGCTGACCTGGAGGCCAAGTTCCCACAGGAGATGGTGGACCAGTACATGCTCCCTCCGCACACCCCTAAGGCAACCCCTGCAGCAACTACGCCGAAGAGTCCGCATAAAGTTCATGTAAAGTAAGAAGTGAAAGTTTTGAAAAGTTTGAAGTTTTGCAACGTTTACGTTTAAGTATGTGCCCACAAAAACTATTGTGAGAAATAAACCTTAAGGCTATGAACTTGCTATAGCCACAAACTCTCGCAGTGTAAATAGTTACACCAGAGGGCACCACCACTACCAAGTCAGCCTGTTTAGGGGCTTGGCTCGTCTGCAACCAGGAGGAGCCCGTCTGTATATAGGGCCTTGGCTCGCCTGCGACCAGAGAGCATGCCTGTTTATGGGGCCTGGCTCTCCACCACAAAGAGGGTACCTGGTCAGCACCAACTATGGAGGCCGCCTCTACATCCTGCCAGAAGAGGCTGAAGGCGCGGATCCACCAGGCCAGGTATACCCTGAAACCACCAGCCCATGAAAGCCGCCTCTACATCCTGCCAGAAGTGGCTGAAGGCGCGGCCAACGGGAGAGGCAGATTGGAGGAAAGGTCTGGGGAAGTAGATGGCCCAGATCTGGTTACCAAAAGGACCGGTGACCTGCCTCCTGAAAGGGTTTGGGTGGGTTAACGGACTTGTGGGTGGAGGGTGGTGATGTATGGTACCTGGTGCTTTTAAAAATGTTTTACATGTTTTAATGTTTTACGCATTTTAAAATGTTGTCTTGCAGCCCGAGGACGTGCTGGTGATAACTAAGGGGGAATGTGGCGTCCCTGACCTGGTCAGGCACCACTGAGTACTGCACCCATGCTGGGGACAGTACAACACAGGTAATCCAGAAGGCTGACTGGGGTGTGGTACACAGGCGCATAGTGATCAGGTCTCACACATGTACCCATGAGAGGACCCCTGGGGATCCCAGGAGGGGGAAAAGCCTTCACCTTCACTGGAATAGTGGAGGGGGCCAAAAGCCTCCATCTCCTCTCAAGGGGTGTGGTAAGAGAGTCTGGTTGCTAGGTGGCGTAGGCAGGCACAAAAGGGAAAGGACGAGAAAACAGTCTGAAGCAGAGTGTGGAGGAGTGAGGAGCAGGAAAGTGAAGCTCAGACAGGAGCAGCAGTGAAGGTCCCAGATGTGAGCCAGTTCAGTGCAGAGTCCAGGGAGCTCGAGTGAGGAGCAGATCCCGTGGGCTGCTGTAGTCTGACAGCGTCCGCGCAGTGGCTACCGACGGGGGAGAACGGTCAACTAGGAGTGCTACCCGAAATCCATCTTCAGCTAGAGAGGGAGCAGCGGAGTGGGAAGTAAGGAGACTGCTAGAGAGTACCAGGCCCAAACGGGCGGCAGATCCCGAAGCGGAGATAGATCCAGCTTTCTTTTGCTAAACCTGCCGGTGTGGGGCTCTCAAAGCCCACGCCACAACACCACAAAAGCCGCAGCCACGTAGCCACAGTTAGGGCCCATAGGTCACAGGAGGCAAGCAGCTGGAGTGGCCTGGTCCAGGCGACAAGCAAACGGCAAACGAAGGGGAGAGAGGCTGCAGCATCTTCCCTGGGTGACCCCCATAGGGACTCAAAGTCGGGGTTACCCCAAACCACCAAGGGCTAAGGAAGGCGAGTTAGTAGTCACCCTCACAAGTCAGCCTGAAGGACACCTGGTTCCCACTTGGTTCATCCCAGCTACGCCCGGGTCACTCACCCTGCCATCAACTGTGAGTAAAAACCCTGAAAGACATCCTGCTTGTGTGGAGTTATTCTGCGCCTTGTGGTTCTACACACCTATACAGGGCCCTGGGGCTTGCCTCACTCTCAGGAGGCTACTCCAACTGACTGCACCTATCATCAGCCCCAGGCACCCTTAATCTGCAGTGGCGGTCCCCACTGACCGCAAATCTGAGAGTGGCGTCACGACAAACTACAAAGAAGGTTTCCTACCTGTGACCAGACAGATCCATCTACGTGGAGTCCCTGAAGGTAATGCACCGACACGGCATCAGCGGGGCTTCACATGTGCTCTGTATGTATTAAGAGATATTCTATTAATAAAGAACACTGAAACAGAATCTATAGCCGGCGTTACATGAAGGATCATGTGACTATTTCAAGAGGAGGAAAGTGGTCAGGAACCGGCTGCAGCTGAGATCAACTTCAAGGTAGATGACATTAACCCTTGCAGTGCCAACAGAAAGTAAATCTGTTTAATTTGCAGAAACTAAAACTAAATGTGAACCGTACAAATCTCCCAATGGCAAGAGGCACTCGAGACAGTACCCCCTTTTCGATGAAGGCCTAAGGACCCTCAAGACCATACTCGTCCAGATACGACCAACGGAAGGGAAGCACCAACTTGCTTGCGTTCCCGTCCATTGACACCTGTCCTTTCAAGTTCACACAAATGTAAGGTGGCTGTAATAAAGAAGGCTCCGGAGATGCGATAAATGTCCTGAGAGATGACCCGTGGAAGATGTTATGCAACTTCAATACTGGGGGTAGCTACAACCGAAAAGCCAAATGGTTGATTACATCTGCCACTCTATATGTACCGATATACCTAAAGCCCAGAGACCCCCATGCACAGTTTCACCTAATGTTTTTGCTGTATACCCAAATAAAGTCATTCACACACAAGTCCATACCTGAACGTATATTACCATGCATGCGATAGTTCAGAGAAGGAAAGCCTCTAGAAGGACAGACAACAGAAGCATCCTCGTGTATCTTAAAGACCTTGTCCTTGGGGCCAGGATACTTAGTGTGAATGACCAACCTCCCTTGACCACCTTTCCTGGGAGGTACCAAGTCTTAGTAGAACCTGGAGGTGATGGTAGTGTCGCGGGCAGAGAGGACGCGCTCACCACGCTCGGGTCCGGGGCTTCTGCTGCTGCTGCTCGGTGTCTCGACCGGTGGGCCGGACCCGGGGACTCGAGCAGCGCTCCTCACCCGTGAGTGAAAAGGGAAGGTTTGTTTGGGGAGAGAGTTCGTGACGCCACCCATGGGACGTGGTGATGATGGCACCACCGCTGCTAGTGACGGGGATCCCGGGAGAGATGGTAGGGAGCAGCTAGGATGTTGTCCCCTCCGTGGGTAGGGGTTGGTGATCCCGGGGCCCGATGGTGTAACGGGGAGGCTGGATGGCTGGGGTGCAGGGTTGCAGGGGCAGCGCGGCGCGGTGCCGGATGGCACTGGTTTACTCACTCAGACAGTCAATGACAGAGTCTCTGGTAAACCAAACGGCCGGATGGACGGGTCCCGCAGCCGGCTGCAGTGTTGTTGTGCTCTCCCCGGACGGCTGATGGTGGCTGTCTTTCCCTGCACCTGTTAGAATGTTCTGACTCCTGTGGTTGCCCACCGGTAGTCCGCTCCCTGGCGTATGGATGCCGTAGGAGCCCGTTTTGCCCACAGGCACTGGCCCTTGAATTTCTAGCCTATGGCGGTGGCTGTATATCCTCTCAGTGTGGACTGTTGCCTTCTGTCGGGTATTGGTTGTTGGAAAACCACTGGGATTCCTGTCACACTCGGATTTGACTATTGTCGGCGGCTCCAAGCCTGGTCAGGGTCCGATGGCCCTGCCTGTGTGCTTAGCTTCACTCCGCTCCCCGGTTCAGTACCGGCGGGCCACCACCCGACCCCGGTCTTACGGTTCTGCAGAGGTCCACTACCTCCTGCAGACGGCCACTACCCTCTGCCAACCTTGCTGTCAGTGCCTGAGCTCCGACCCAGACACTTGCAGTTTCTGTCCTCTCGCTTTCACCTCCAAACTAGACTACTCTAGACTTGACTGTCTTTTCCCGCCTCCAGGCCTGTGAACTCCTCGGTGGGTGGGGCCAACCGCCTGGCTCCGCCCCACCTGGTGTGCACATCAGACCCTGGAGGGAGGCAACAAGGGTTTTTGTCTGCTGGTATAACTGTCTAGGGAAGGGGGTGTGTATGTTGTTATGTCTGTGACTACCTGGCTAGTCCAGGGAGTCACACTCCCCCTTGGTAAAATGCAGACCATCCGCGGGCTGCCCGTCCATCACCGGTTTTATTTTTCTGTAAAAGATAAATTAACATGTAAACATTCAACATAAGCATACTTGTACTTCTTCCCTTACGAGAGGCTCGGTACTTTAACGTTTCAAACATATAAAACATTTTTATTACTGACGGACGGGCTCATGGTCATCCGCTCCCCCACCCAAGCAACCTAACCCTTGATGCTGCCCCTAAGAAACGGGCAGCACCCCTTTTCCCCAGTCCTGGTCCAGGTTACCCGAGCAGGAACGGGTATGGTATCTCGCACCCGGCTGTCACTTCAGGGGACCCCACGTCCAGGGGGACCCCTGACCGCCAGAGGATGGCCACCGGTCCCAGTGGTGGCCAGACCCCAGCCTGCTCCGCTGCGGGTCCTACCTCCAATCTGCCTCTCCGGAGGCGGCACGGAACAGAAAATGGCCCACAAACTATTTACAAGCCCACAAGTTCGTGGGTGGCCTGCAAGTTCTCGGCCATGTTCATGAGCAGTTTCTCATGTGGGCTGTTTAGGATACACACTCTGATGGTCCCAACGGGGACAACTCGTCTTACAACGGACGGCAATCAACTGGTTGATGATCAGGTGAGACTTCGCATTGATTGGTGTTCATTCAACGGAAAACAAGGTGCTGAGGGTCCCAACGGGGACAACTTGGTTGCAACGGTGGCCCGCTGCCATTATTTGAGGTCGCCCTCCTCATAGGCCTCCTCCAACTCCATATCCGGACGGGACGGTGGAGGAGGGGACTGGGACCGCCTCTGGGCACCGCGGCCCTCCCCCTGCTTGACATCCAGGGCAAACCAGCCCCTCTCCCCGCAATGTCGGGTGTAAGTCACTAAGTCGCCCGGTTGTAGATCGCGACCAGGATGACCGGTTGGTAGGTGAGAGTTCACATCTCGGCGGGCCACGAATATCTCGGGCCTCCAGGCCCAGTTCGTACACGAAGCCATATCCCCGCTGAGGATCAAACCTCCTCACCTGGCCTTCATACACCGGGCCCCGCACCCGAAAGGTGGCGTTGCGGAGATTGTCCTTCTCCTTCATAACGCGTGCCAGCAGTTCGGCTCTCTGCTGCTCCCTAGCGGCAATTTCATGGCCCAACTGGCTTGGCTCCCTGTCCCAGTAAGGGGCGTTTGCATGCCCCTGTGCGTGGGTCGAGCCCCGCCGGACTTCGCCCACACCGGCCACGACCGGTAATCTCTTGTGGGGGTCCTGCGGTGACGTGGCCTGGGCTGCTGCTTTGCAGCAACGACCCGGCGTATCCTCAGCCGAGGCGTGGAGTGCAGGGACAGCGGGCCTCACCTGCTGGGCCTTCATGTTCACGGCTTTCACCTCTCCAGTAGCCGGACGGACTGCCGGGGCTGGGACGGTCTCGGGTGCGGCCGCGTCCGAGGCCGACGGCTTCTCTTTGCGGACGGGCACCTCCCGCGGGATCTTCCATGGCAGCGGGAGGGACGCGGGCCGTTCACGGACAACGCCTTCAGGTTGGTCCTCTAGGGCGGACGGACTGGGTTCCGCTGCCGGTGTCGGGGACAGCGAGCCTAGTGGCGAGGCGGCAACAGTCGGTGCAGGTGGCGGGGGAGGCAGCAGGGTGAGTGGGTGCAGAACGGGCCCCTCAGTCACAGCGACCGGTCCTTCAGGGACACAGGGACGTGGGTCACTTACCCGCTCCTCCAACACTGCCTCCACCTCGCGTCTCCGCACGGCCGCCACCCCCTCCTCCATTTCGGCCACCCATCGCTCCATCAAGAATCGGACCTGGGCCTTCAGGCGGCAGCACATTTGCGCGGTCCGGGCCTCCACCCACGCCGCTGTTCCTGGCGCGGGTTCGGGGATCTCTGCGTGGCCGGACGGGACGGACATGTCAGCGCTTGTGCTTCCAGGAACCGGATGTGTCGCAGAGTCCTGGCGTCCCTGCTTTTTATACTCCCGATTACATGAGGCAGGGATTCACCCGCGCCCCCTCAAAGACTGCGGTGATATAGGAAAAACACAATACACAGGTAGATGACAGGATTAGCAAAAGGTGAGGCCCTCGCTGACTAAAATAGGAAAGGACAGGAAAGGGACTGATGGTGGCCAGAGAAAAACCCTGCAAAATACCAACTTCCTGATAGTACAAAAAGGCCCTCAGATCGCTCGATCTGAACTCCGTCCTATACCAAGTGCCCTTGTCATACCAATGAACAGAAAACAAGAATTATAACAAATTCAACAAGCCACAAACACATGGACCCAAAGGAGCTATACTCCACACAGAACTGCAGGGAGTTCCTCAACAATCCACTGAGAGGGAAAATCCCTGGAAGGAAATAAACTGAAACCAACCACAACAAATGACAAACCCAGATAAGCAAAAGAACCAGACAATAAATAAAGAGCAAGCACTTATCTGGAGTAGATGTGGTGTAGAGCAGGATTAAGCAGGCTAGAGATACAAAGAACAACTGTCATCCGGCAACAGCCTGCAATCAGACCAGGACTTAAATAAGCAGAGAGTTAGCAAAGGAAACACCCACTGCACAACACACCTGGTCTCTGTCCAAACCATTCCTGGCCACCAGAGGAAGCCTCCCAGCAGCCAAAACATAACTAACATTCACAACAGTACCCCCCAACCTTGAGGAGGGGTCACCGAACCTTCACCCACGCCACCGGGTCGCTCGGGATGAGCATGATGGAAGGCGCGAACCAACCTGTCCGCATGAATGTCAGAAGCCACAACCCAAGAGTTATCCTCATGCCCATAACCCTTCCATTTCACAAGGTACTGAAGCTGACGCCTACTGCGACGTGAATCCAGAATTTTTTCAACCTCATACTCCAGATCCCCTTCTACCAAAACAGGGTCAGGAGGCGCTGCTGCAGGGATTTTAGAGAAGTCGGTTGCACCCAGTCGTAAATAGCCTGAACCTTAACCGGGTCCATTTCAATAGCGGAGGGAGACAGGATGAAGCCCAAAAAGGAAATCCTTTGCACCCCAAAGAGGCACTTTGACCCCTTAACGTACAGTGCATTATCCTTAAGTATCTGAAAAACATCCCGTACTTGCCCAACATGAGAGTCCCAATCATCAGAAAAAATCAAGACGTCATCCAAATACACAATCAAAAATTTACCAATAAGGTCCCAAAAAATATCATTCATGAAGGCCTGGAAGACGGAGGGTGCATTAGTGAGCCCAAAAGGCATCACTAGGTACTCAAAATGCCCCTCAGGAGTATTAAAAGCCATCTTCCATTCATCACCCTCCTTAATACGGATGAGATTATACACACCCTTGAGATCCAGTTTCGTAAACCATTTGGCACTCTTCACTCTAGAGAACAGATCAGACATCAGAGGCAAAGGGTACTGATATTTGACCGTAATTTTATTAAAAAGACGGTAATCAATACAAGGCCTCAACGAACCATCTTTCTTAGCAACAAAGAAGAAGCCAGCACCCAAATGAGAAGATGAGGGCCGAATGTGCCCCTTCTCCAATGATTCTCTGATGTATGACCGCATGGCATCATGTTCAGGCACAGACAAGTTGAAAATCCGCCCCTTGGGAAATTTAGAACCGGGCACCAACTCAATGGCACAGTCACAGTCCCGGTGTGGGGGCAGAGAATCAGATTCCTGGTCATTAAATACATCACGGAAATCAGACAAGAAAGCCGGAACATCAACTGCCTGAGCAGACGTGGACGACATGGAAAGGTCCTGATGCACACCTTGACAACCCCAACTAGCTACCGACAAGGATCTCCAGTCAAGAACCGGATTATGGGTCTGCAACCACGGAAATCCCAGTACCAAGGTATCCTGTAGATTATGCAATACTAAAAATGTACAAGTTTCCTGATGCGCTGGTGCAACTCTCATAGGCACCTGGGTCCAAAATTGGGGTTTATGTTCTGCCAAAGGGGTAGCATCAATGCCCCTTAAAGGAATAGGAGTTTGCAAAGGAACCATGGGAAAACCACAATCCCTAGCAAACCCAAAATCCATCAAATTGAGCGCTGCCCCTGAGTCCACAAAGGCAAATGCAGAAAAGGAAGACAATGAGCAAATCAATGTGACAGACAAAAGACACTTTGGTTGCAAAGAACCCACAGTAACAGAAGTAGCCAATCTCCTTTCACGTTTAGGGCAGACAGAGATGTTATGAGAAGCATCTCCACAATAGAAGCACAGTCTATTCTTCCGTCTGAACCCCTGCCGACTAGCATTAGAAAGGACCCTATCACACTCCATAGGCTCCAAAGGCTGTTCCACAGGCACAAAACCAGCAGGTATCTTCCTGCGCTCACGTAAACGCCTATCAATCTCAATGGCCAAGGTCATAGAGGCATCAAGACCAGAAGGGACGGGAAATCCTACCATTACATCTGTGTCGCCCTGGGCAAGCCAGGGGACACAGGTCACAACACCACCACACCCCACACTCCAGGTAGGCACATCACAGCTAACCAAAAATCCTTGTTGCCTTCCTCCAGAGGCTGATGATTCACACCAGGGGGTGGGCCAGGCGGTTGGCTCCGCCCACCAAGGAGATCACAGCTCTGGAGGCGGGAAGTACCAGGCAGTCTAGTCAGGGAGGAGGAAGTGGAAGGAGTGGAGGAGTAGCCCAGGCAGGGCTAAAGTAAACAACAGAGAAGTGAAAGTGGAGGAAAGAAGAGTAGTAAAGGAGGAAAGCAAGAAGTGGTGACAGAGCAGAGAGTATGCAAGCCTGAAGGGTCCAGCTTTGTGGAGGGCCAGAACAGCAAGGTCAGCGACGGCGGTGACTGTCTGGAGGGGGACCGTTTGGAAGTTCCTGGAAGGACCCCGTTGGCTGTGTGCCCGGTGGTCTGGAGCAGTGTTCCGAAGGACAGTCAGCACCAGGGCAGGGGCCTCTCGGACCCCGGCAAGGCTAGGAGTCGCCAAATTTGCCGAATCCGTCAGTGAAGGGGACGTAGATCCCCCAACAACCAAGTCCCGATTGACGGCAACAGCCCAACCTGAAGCAGAGAGACACCGCCACCGCCAAGGCACCAGTTTCTCAGGGCCAGCGCCTGCGGGCAAAGTGTAGAGCTCCTCCGGCCCAGATTGCAGCCGGGGAGCGGGTAACCGGAAGGAATCCACCGCTACCATCAGTCCAACTTAGGTGCAAGGAAGAGGGACATCACCGTCACCTACCGGGAGTGCAGGTGCAGCCGTCTGTGGGACCGTCCTACCAGCCGTTTGGTTTACCGTACAAACTGTGTCCATGTCTCAGGCTGAGTGAGTACCACAGTGCCGCAAGGCACAGCGCCGCCCCCGCGTCCCTGCGCCCACCAGGCCCCGCACCTCACAAACCATCACCGGGCCCCGGGATCACCAACCCCTACCCACGGAGGGGCAACACAACACCTGGCTGCTCCCCATCACCATCCCCGGGATCCCCACTCAGAGCAGCGGTGGTGCAATCACCACAACCGTGGGTGGCGTCACGAACTATAACAATCCCCCACACCCAACAACAATCCCCTTTCACTCACGGGCGAGGAGTGTCGCTCGAGGAACCCCGGGATCCGGCCCACAGCTCGAGCCACCACTGAGCAGCTGCCGAACCCGAGCAGAAGGGGTGAGCGTAGTGTGCCGACACCCTCCTCCCCGCCCGCGACAACTTGGCGTCACGAACAGGATCTTACCGCTCTGCCGTCTGGTAGAGGTGCGCCTTGTTACCGCCGGAGGTATCCGGCAGAAAAATTTCAGAAGCCGCCATCTTTGGCGCGAAGAGTTCCCACTCGAGCGTCTTCTCGAGCAGTAGAGGCGCGAAGGCCAAAACCCCGCCCCGAGAGAGGAGGGGCCGAAAAGAGCTAAGGGGGACGCGATGGCGGCTGGCCGCATGTAGCTGCGGCTATAAAAGCAGGGACGCCAGGACTCTGCAAATATACCGTTCCTGGAAGCAAAAAGAGAAGCCATCATGTGGATGCCGTCCCGCGACACCGTAGCCCCCGCGCCTGGAACCGCGGCGTGGGTGGAAATCCGAACCGCGCAGCTCTACCAAAGGCTGCAGGTCAGGATGCAGCTCCTCATGGAGGAGTGGGAGGCCGACATGGCGGACGTTGTAGCCACCGTGCGGAGACGCGAGGAGGAGGCGGAGAAAGGGAGGGTGAGTGACCCACGTCCCGATGCCCTTGAAGGACCGGTCATCGCGGCTGTGGGGCCCGGTCCAAGCCCTCTCCCCCCGTTGCCTCCCTCGCCACCCGTCCCGGAGGCCGTGACCCCGCCACTAGGCCTGCTACCACCGCAACCGGTAGCAGTACCCAGCGTCCCCGCCCAAGCGGGCCGACCTGTAACCGGAGCCCGCGGCACACCGGAGGTGTTACCGTGGAAGACGCCGAAAGTAGAACCGGAGGCATCCCTTGAAAGACTCCCCGAGCCGGAGCCGATGACCCGTTCCGAGCCGAAGGCCCGGCAGCGGAAAGCCCCTATGCCCATCCCCCACACCTCGGCTGAGGTAGCGCCGGGTTGTTGCTGCAAGGCAGCGCCCAAGGCCAAGACACCGCGGGACATGCCACCCTTAGTCCTGACAGTGGGTAACGTCAAGGATGTCCCGCGGGGCCCGACCCGTGCGCCGGCGCTGGCAGCAGCGCCGTACTGGGATAGGGAGCCGGTACCGCTGGGCCTGGAGATCGCCGAGAGGGAGCGGAAGAAGGCCGAACTGGTGGCCAGAGCGATCCGGGAGAAGGAACACCTCCGGCAGGCAACCTCCCGTGCCCGAGGACCGTTGTACGTGGGGCAGGTGAGGCGGTTTGATGTCCGCCGGGGCTACGGATTCATATACGAACCGGGCCTGGAGGCCGAAGTTTTTGTAGCCCGGCGGGATGTGAATGCCCACCTGCCCGAGGAGCATCCCGGCCGCAATCTGATGCCGGGTGATATCGTCCAGTACACTCGGTTCTTTGGGGAGCGAGGGTGGTTTGCGCTGGACGCTAGATTGAGGGGCAGCCCAGAGGCCCCAGCAAGCGCCGCGCCCCCTCCCTTGGAAGGAGCACTGGAGCCTGGAAGTCCGGAGTAGGGCAGCAGATGCCCGCAGCACCGTCCCCGTTGGGACCACCCCTGTTTGTTTGAAAAGTTTGAAAAATGATGAAAGTAAAAATGAACCGAAGTTTCACCTGATTGTCTGCTGTGATTTGCAACCGGCTGGAGCCGGCACCGTTGTCCCCGTGGGGACCGTTTAAAAATGCATGGGAACTATCCATGGACAAGCCCGTGAACTTGCAGGGCAACCACAGATGTTAGTGGCTTGTAAATATGTTGGTTACCGTTACCGTTTTCCGCAATGCCGCCTCCGGAGAGGCAGGTTGGAGGGAGGGCCCTCAGCAGAGCAGGCTGGGGCCCAGCCACCAAAGGAACCGGTGGCTACCCTCTGGAGGGAAGGACAGATCCCGCTCGGGTACCGTGTGCTGGACTGTGGGTCAAGGGGTGCTGCCTGGGTTTTAGGGGCAGCATCAGGGCCAGGTTGCTTGGGTGGGAGAGAGCGGAAACCGTAACCGTAAACCGTTGCAACGTTAAAAGTAAATGTGCCTCCCGTCTTGGGAAGAAGTTATTAAAAATGTTATTCATGTTTGTTTAACCCTGTTATCCCCTTTTTCAGAAAAATAAAACCGGTGTAGGACGGCAGCCCGCGGACGGTCTGCATTTTGCTAAGGGGGAATGTGTCGCCCTGGGCAAGCCAGGGGACACAGGTCACAACACCACCACACCCCACACTCCAGGTAGGCACATCACAGCTAACCAAAAATCCTTGTTGCCTTCCTCCAGAGGCTGATGATTCACACCAGGGGGTGGGCCAGGCGGTTGGCTCCGCCCACCAAGGAGATCACAGCTCTGGAGGCGGGAAGTACCAGGCAGTCTAGTCAGGGAGGAGGAAGTGGAAGGAGTGGAGGAGTAGCCCAGGCAGGGCTAAAGTAAACAACAGAGAAGTGAAAGTGGAGGAAAGAAGAGTAGTAAAGGAGGAAAGCAAGAAGTGGTGACAGAGCAGAGAGTGTGCAAGCCTGAAGGGTCCAGCTTTGTGGAGGGCCAGAACAGCAAGGTCAGCGACGGCGGTGACTGTCTGGAGGGGGACCGTTTGGAAGTTCCTGGAAGGACCCCGTTGGCTGTGTGCCCGGTGGTCTGGAGCAGTGTTCCGAAGGACAGTCAGCACCAGGGCAGGGGCCTCTCGGACCCCGGCAAGGCTAGGAGTCGCCAAATTTGCCGAATCCGTCAGTGAAGGGGACGTAGATCCCCCAACAACCAAGTCCCGATTGACGGCAACAGCCCAACCTGAAGCAGAGAGACACCGCCACCGCCAAGGCACCAGTTTCTCAGGGCCAGCGCCTGCGGGCAAAGTGTAGAGCTCCTCCGGCCCAGATTGCAGCCGGGGAGTGGGTAACCGGAGGGAATCCACCGCTACCATCAGTCCAACTTAGGTGCAAGGAAGAGGGACATCACCGTCACCTACCGGGAGTGCAGGTGCAGCCGTCTGTGGGACCGTCCTACCAGCCGCTTGGTTTACCGTACAAACTGTGTCCATGTCTCAGGCTGAGTGAGTACCACAGTGCCGCAAGGCACAGCGCCGCCCCCGCGTCCCTGCGCCCACCAGGCCCCGCACCTCACAAACCATCACCGGGCCCCGGGATCACCAACCCCTACCCACGGAGGGGCAACACAACACCTGGCTGCTCCCCATCACCATCCCCGGGATCCCCACTCAGAGCAGCGGTGGTGCAATCACCACAACCGTGGGTGGCGTCACGAACTATAACAATCCCCCACACCCAACAACAATCCCCTTTCACTCACGGGCGAGGAGTGTCGCTCGAGGAACCCCGGGATCCGGCCCACAGCTCGAGCCACCACTGAGCAGCTGCCGGACCCGAGCAGAAGGGGTGAGCGTAGTGTGCCGACACCCTCCTCCCCGCCCGCGACACATCCTTCACAGCATCCACCAATACCCTTGCGAAAAAGAGCCGCAAGCGCATCATCATTCCATTTGGTAAGGACCGCCCACTTACGAAATTTCTGACAAAACGTTTCTGCAGAATCCAAACCCTGAGTTAAGGACAACAAGACCTTTTCTGCTTGGTCCACAATATTGGGTTCGTCATAAAATAATCCCAAGGCCTGAAAAAAGGAGTCCACATCATTGAGAATTGGATCATCAGACGCTAAAGAGAAAGCCCAGTCCTGAGGGTCACCACGCAGCAAGGAGATGACAATCTTAACCTGCTGTACGGGATTCCCTGAGGACTTAGGGCGCAGGTCAAAAAATAATTTACAATTACTTTTGAAGCTCAAAAATCTCGACCTATCTCCCGAAAAAAATTCAGGAACAGGAATCTTAGGCTCTGCAAGGGGAGTCTTTGCAAGATAAGACTCTATATGATGAACCTTAGCATCAAGATGAGCAACACGCTCACCCAATTCATCCATGCTAGACAAAAGAAATCTTCCACGGAACCCAAAGAAGAAGAGGAAAAACACCAAAAAAAAAAAAATATTTCTCAGCAGACTTTTTTTTTTTCTTCCTTCTTAAGAGTACCCTTTAAATTTGTTGGCCGGATGTACTGTTATGATCCAGAACCATGGAAGACCACCACAAATCATTGGCAAAAGGTGACAAGAGCATTGGCAACTAATCTGGCCGCCATCCCCTTACTAACCATCACAACTAGAAGTAGCCGAGGGGTGAACTAACATCCTGTGCACCGCGAACCCAGCCGGAGAACTAACTATCCTAAAGGTAGGAAAGATGAATAACTCTCTGCCTCAGAAAATAGACAAGAATAGCAAGCCCCCCACATTCAAAGACTGCGGTGATATAGGAAAAACACAATACACAGGTAGATGACAGGATTAGCAAAAGGTGAGGCCCCCGCTGACTAAAATAGGAAAGGACAGGAAAGGGACTGATGGTGGCCAGAGAAAAACCCTGCAAAATACCAACTTCCTGATAGTACAAAAAGGCCCTCAGATCGCTCGATCTGAACTCCGTCCTATACCAGGTGCCCTTGTCATACCAATGAACAGAAAACAAGAATTATAACAAATTCAACAAGCCACAAACACATGGACCCAAAGGAGCTATACTCCACACAGAACTGCAGGGAGTTCCTCAACAATCCACTCAGGGGGAAAATCCCTGGAAGGAAATAAACTGAAACCAACCACAACAAATGACAAAACCAGATAAGCAAAAGAACCAGACAATAAATAAAGAGCAAGCACTTATCTGGAGTAGATGTGGTGTAGAACAGGATTAAGCAGGCTGGAGATACAAAGAACAACTGTCATCCGGCAACAGCCTGCAATCAGACCAGGACTTAAATAAGCAGAGAGTTAGCAAAGGAAACACCCACTGCACAACACACCTGGTCTCTGTCCAAACCATTCCTGGCCACCAGAGGGAGCCTCCCAGCAGCCAAAACATAACTAACATTCACAACAGGGATGGTTTGTTTGGGGAGAGAGTTTGTGACGCCACCCACGGGACGTGGTGATGATGGCACCACCGCTGCTGGTGACGGGGATCCTGGGAGAGATGGTAGGGAGCAGCTAGGATGTTGTCCCCTCCGTGGGTAGGGGTTGGTGATCCCGGGGCCCGATGGTGTAACGGGGAAGCTGGATGGCTGGGGTGCAGGGTTGCAGGGGCAGCGCGGCGCGGTGCCGGATGGCACTGGTGTACTCACTCAGACAGTCAATGACAGAGTCTCTGGTAAACCAAACGGCCGGGTGGACAGGTCCCGCAGCCGGCTGCAGTGTTGTTGTGCTCTCCCCGGACGGCTGATGGTGGCTGTCTTTTCCCTGCACCGGTTAGAATGTTTGACTCCTGTGGTTGCCCACCGGTAGTCTGCTCCCCGGCATATGTGTCGCGGGCGGGGAGGAGGGTGTCGGCACACCGCGCTCACCCCTTCTGCTCGGGTCCGGCAGCTGCTCAGTGGTGGCTCGAGCTGTGGGCCGGATCCCAGGGTTTCTCGAGCGACACTCCTCGCCCGTGAGTGAAAGGGGATTTGTGGTTGGGTGTGGGGGATTGTTATAGTTCGTGACGCCACCCACGGTTGTGGTGATTTCACCACCGCTGCTCAATTCGGGGGTCCCGGGGATGGTGATGGGGAGCAGCCAGGTGTTGTGTTGCCCCTCCGTGGGTAGGGGTTGGTGATCCCGGGGCCCGGTGATGGCTTGGGAGGTGCAGGGCTTGGTGGGCGCAGGGACGCGGGGGCAGCGCTGTGCCTTGCGGCACTGTGGTACTCACTCAGCCTGAGACTTGGACACAGTTTGTACGGTAAACCAAACGGCTGGTAGGACGGTCCCACAGACGGCTGCTTTGCTTTCCCGGTAGGTGACAGTGATGTCCCTCTTCCTTGCACCTGTATGTACGGATGGTTGCGATGGGTCCCCACCGGTAACCCGCTCCCCGGCTTCAAGCTGGGCCGGAGGAGCACTACACTTTGCCCGCAGGCGCTGGCCCTCAGAGACTGGTGCCCTGGCGGTGGCGGTGCCTCTGTTGTACGGGTTGGGCTGTTGCCTTCAATCGGGACTTGGTTGTTGGGGGAATCTACGTCCCCTTCACTGACGGATTCGGCAAATTTGGCGACTCCTAGCCTTGCCGGGGTCCGAGAGGCCCCTGCCCTGGTGCTGACTGTCTTTCGGAAAACTGCTCCAGACCACCGGGCACACAGCCAACGGGGTCCTTCCAGGAACTTCCAAACGGTCCCCCTCCAGACAGTCACCGCCGTCGCTGACCTTGCTGTTCTGGCCCTACACAAAGCTGGGCTCTCAGGCTTGCACACTCTCTGCTCTGTCACCACTTCTTGCTTTCCTCCTTTTCCACTTTTCTTTCCTTCACTTTCACTTCTCTGCTGTTTACTCTAGCCCTACCCGGGCTACTCTGCTGTTGACACAGGCTCACCCTGGGCTCATCTGCCTGACACTTCCTGCCTCCAGAGCTGTGAGCTCCTTGGTGGGCGGAGCCAACCGCCTGGCCCACCCCCTGGTGTGCATCATCAGACTCCTGGAGGAAGGCAACAAGGATTTTTGGTTCAGCTTAGGTGTGCCTACCTGGGATGTGGGGTGTGGTGGTGTTGTGACCTGTGTCCCCTGGCTTGCCCAGGGCGACACATTCCCCCTTAGCAAAACGCAGACCGTCCGCGGGCTGCCGTCCTACACCGGTTTTATTTTTCTGTAAAAGGGATAACAGGGTTAAACAAACATAAGCATTTTTAATAAATCTTCCCAAGACAGGAGGCACATTTTCTTTTAACGTTTCAACGGTATACGGTCACGGTTTCCGCTCTCTCCCACCCAAGTAACCTGGCCCTGATGCTGCCCCTAAAACCCAGGCAGCACCCCTTGACCCACAGTCCAGTACACGGTACCCGAGCGGGATCTGTCCTTCCCTCCAGAGGGTAGCCACCGGTTCCTTTGGTGGCTGGGCCCTGGCCTGCTCTGCTCAGGGCCCTCCCTCCAACCTGCCTCTCCGGAGGCGGCCTGCGGAAACGGTAACGGTACCCAACATATTTACAAGCCACTAACGTTTGTGGTTGCCCTGCAAAGTTCACGGGCTTGTCCATGGATAGTTCCCATGCAAAACTTTTTAAACGGTCCCCACGGGGACAACGGTGCCGGCTCCTGCCGGTTGCAAATCACAGCAGACAATCAGGTGAAAACTCGGATAATCATCTTTCTTATCATTGCAGAACTTTCAAAACTTTTCAACACAAACAAGCAAGCAAGTGGTCCCAACGGGGACGGTGCTACGGGCATCCATGGACCCTACTGGGCATTTTCGTCCTCCCCCCCCGGCTCGGGGTGAAAGGACACGGGCACCAGCCCCTCCAGTGCATAGCAAGCACGGCGTGGAAGGGCCGCCCGATACCCGTTGTTCCCGGTTCGGGGAACATATGTGGCCTCCATGCCAGGCAGAGCAACGACCCCCTCCTCTTCCTCCGACACAGGCTCCGTGTCAGGACCGGAGTCGCTATCTTCTGCCCCTGCCGCGGACACAGAGGGGTGCACGTCCGGCGGGTCAGGTGCGGTGCAGCGCACGAGCGAGCAGGACGGAGGTAACACAGGAGCCAGGGGCAGACCGGGTCCCTCAGCCGCAGCGACCGGTCCCTCGGGGACACAGGGGCGTGGGTCATTCTCCAGCTCCTCCATCACGGCCTCCACTCCATACACTCGCGCCACCGCAACTAGGGCCTCCACCTCCGCGGCCCACTGCTCCATCAGCCCGCCGATCCGACTCTGGTAGTGACGGCAGATCCCCGCCGCCCGGGCCCTCAGCCAGGCCGCCGTTCCAGACACCCGCTCGGTAGTCTCTGCAGAGCTAGGTGGGGCGGACATTGTTCGTTAGGGTCGGCAAACCGGGGGCCTCAGGGTGTTGGCGTGCACCGCCACACTTACATGCGTCCAGCCGCCATCGCGTCCCCCTTAGCTCTTTCCGGCCCCTCCTCTCTCGGGGCGGGATTTTGGCCTTCGCGCCTCTACTGCTCGAGAAGACGCTCGAGCGGGAACTTTTCGCGCCAAAGATGGCGGCTTCTGAAATTTTTCTGCCGGATACCTCCGGCGGTAACAAGGCGCACCTCTACCAGACGGCAGAGCGGTAAGATCCTGTTCGTGACGCCAAGTTGTCGCGGGCGGGGAGGAGGGTGTCGGCACACCGCGCTCACCCCTTCTGCTCGGGTCCGGCAGCTGCTCAGTGGTGGCTCGAGCTGTGGGCCGGATCCCAGGGTTTCTCGAGCGACACTCCTCGCCCGTGAGTGAAAGGGGATTTGTGGTTGGGTGTGGGGGATTGTTATAGTTCGTGACGCCACCCACGGTTGTGGTGATTTCACCACCGCTGCTCAATTCGGGGGTCCCGGGGATGGTGATGGGGAGCAGCCAGGTGTTGTGTTGCCCCTCCGTGGGTAGAGGTTGGTGATCCCGGGGCCCGGTGATGGCTTGGGAGGTGCAGGGCTTGGTGGGCGCAGGGACGCGGGGGCAGCGCTGTGCCTTGCGGCACTGTGGTACTCACTCAGCCTGAGACTTGGACACAGTTTGTACGGTAAACCAAACGGCTGGTAGGACGGTCCCACAGACGGCTGCTTTGCTTTCCCGGTAGGTGACGGTGATGTCCCTCTTCCTTGCACCTGTATGTACGGATGGTTGCGATGGGTCCCCACCGGTAACCCGCTCCCCGGCTTCAAGCTGGGTCGGAGGAGCACTACACTTTGCCCGCAGGCGCTGGCCCTCAGAGACTGGTGCCCTGGCGGTGGCGGTGCCTCTGTTGTACGGGTTGGGCTGTTGCCTTCAATCGGGACTTGGTTGTTGGGGGAATCTACGTCCCCTTCACTGACGGATTCGGCAAATTTGGCGACTCCTAGCCTTGCCGGGGTCCGAGAGGCCCCTGCCCTGGTGCTGACTGTCTTTCGGAACACTGCTCCAGACCACCGGGCACACAGCCAACGGGGTCCTTCCAGGAACTTCCAAACGGTCCCCCTCCAGACAGTCACCGCCGTCGCTGACCTTGCTGTTCTGGCCCTACACAAAGCTGGGCTCTCAGGCTTGCACACTCTCTGCTCTGTCACCACTTCTTGCTTTCCTCCTTTTCCACTTTTCTTTCCTTCACTTTCACTTCTCTGCTGTTTACTCTAGCCCTACCCGGGCTACTCTGCTGTTGACACAGGCTCACCCTGGGCTCATCTGCCTGACACTTCCTGCCTCCAGAGCTGTGAGCTCCTTGGTGGGCGGAGCCAACCGCCTGGCCCACCCCCTGGTGTGCATCATCAGACTCCTGGAGGAAGGCAACAAGGATTTTTGGTTCAGCTTAGGTGTGCCTACCTGGGATGTGGGGTGTGGTGGTGTTGTGACCTGTGTCCCCTGGCTTGCCCAGGGCGACACATATGGGTGCCGTAGGAGCCCGTTTTGCCCGCAGGTGCTGGCCCTTGGATCTCTAGCCTATGGCAGTGGCTGTATATCCTCTCAGTGTGGACTGTTGCCTTCTGTCGGGTCTTGGTTGTTGGGAAACCCCTGGGGTTCCTGTCACACTCGGATTTGACTATTGTCGGCGGCTCCAAGCCTGGTCGGGGTCCGATGGCCCTGCCTGTGTGCTTAGCTTCACGCCGCTCCCCGGTTTGGTACCGGCGGGCCACCACCCGACCCCGGTCCTACAGTTCTGCAGAGGTCCACTACCTCCTGCAGACGGCCACCATCGTCTGCCAACCTTGCTGTCAGTGCTTGGGCTCCTGGGCTCCGACCCAGACACTTGCAGTTTCTGTCCTCTCGCTCTCACCTCCAAACTAGACTACTCTAGACTCGACTGTCTTTTCCCGCTTCCAGGCCTGTGAACTCCTTGGTGGGTGGGGCCAACCGCCTGGCTCCGTCCCCACATGGTGTGGACATCAGACCCTGGAGGGAGGCAACAAGGGTTTTTGTCTGACTGGTATAACTGTCTAGGGAAGGGGGTGTGTATGTTGTTATGTCTGTGACTACCTGGCTAGTCCAGGGCGTCACAGTATACTCTGGCACCACTTTGGTCACCTTAGCCGGAAATGGGGGTGTAGAACTGCCCCAACTGACAACTTCTCCAGACCAGCAATCAATGACCAGATTCTGTTTTTTCAGCCAGCGAAGACCCAAAACGATGGGAGTAGGCAAGTTCTCCAAGACGTAGCAGGACAGGTGCTCCCTGTAAAGAGTCCCTATCCACAAGTTTATATTACCTACAACTTGGGAAAATTCTCACTGGCTGAGAGGGGCAGAATTGATGGTCAATATGGGAATAGATCTTGCTAAAGGACTATTGGCCCAACCGTGCGTCTGAGCAAAGTGGGAGACTACCATGTTGGCTCCCGCACCACTGTCCAAAAACTACATCAGCAAATATGGTGAAATGAGATATACTGTATATAAGGAGGAAATGTGCACACCCTGTTCGCTTCCCTGCACACGACCAGGGTGACATGGATGTTTTAGATGGTAATACCTTTTTGGGTATCCAGGGAGAGACCCCAATATAATGACCCTTGAAAATGCAATAGAAACATGACCTTGTCCCACAGCCAACCGCAAGTGACCTAGTATGAGGGGAGACCTTTCCCAACTGAAGGGGTTCGTCAAGCTGAAATGGTGGGACTGTCTTCCTATTGTGGATAACCAGGGGCAGGGTCACAGAATATCTATCCCTGAGGTGTCTGTCTACTCCGATGGCAAGGTCCATTGCAGCCTCCAATGACTTTGGAGTAGCATAATGGACAAGAGAATCACGGATTTTAACTGACAAACCCTCACAGAAATGACTCCAAGAGGCAGGGTTATTCCACTAGGTGTCAGGGGCCCACTTGCAAAACTCTAAGCAGTACTCATCAGCCAGACATGCCCCCTGCTGGAGCCTCTGAAGTTTAGATTTAGCAAGGAAGATGCTATCTGGGACATCAAAAGAAAGATCCAAAGGTCAGAGAACAAAAAAAAAGGCCCAGGATTGGGGATCTCTCTGACGGAGAGAGATTACAATCCCTACTCATTGTTCTTTACTCCCTGAGGAACGAGGCTGGAGCCTAAAGCATAGTTTGCAGGCTCCCTGAAAACCATAAATTTATCCTTCCTCCCAGAAAACCTATCTAGGAGGGCTATCTTGGGGTCCGACTGAGTGTGGATGTGAGCCGAGATAAAAAACAAACAGCAATTTACTGCACCTGCTGCATGAGAAAAGAACGCATAACCTCCTGCGTTAAGGTTTGGGCTAGGTGTGCAAATGCTGCAGCCTAAGTCATAATGGTTTCCAAAAATACTTTATAGGGCCAGCTATAATGTCACAGAGTACGTGGAGATAACAGGAGATAGGGGCTCCTAGACTGGCCCTCAGGCTAGAGGGCTCTAGCTATCCCTGCTCCTAGAGATACCTCTGATGGTGAGGACGTCTGGATCGCCTACCTGGTCCTGCTCCTGGTCAGCCAGGATCTAATACCCCACTCCCACACCTCAGGGGGGGACCGGGAATGGAGTAGTAACCTCACAGAAATAGACAAACAGGCGACACCAAAAACTCTATCACACAGCACGCTAACACACGGGTATAAGAAAACACGAGTAAAGGAGGACAACAAGAGGATAAACAACCAACAGTAGCAGTCAAACACCAGTCAGCACAAGATATAGCTCCAATAGCAGGATCTTCAGCCTTACAAGAACCTGTCTCCTCAGGCGGTCAAGATAGAATGAGTCTATAGCCAGCATCACAACAAGGATCATGTGACTTTTTCAAGGAGGAAAGTGGTCAGAAACCGCCTGCCGCTGAGATCAACTAGTTAGCAGCAAACTGCAAGGAAAAAACAATATTAAAGTGTTATTCCCATCTCCAAGGTCCCATCCCTATATGTAGTAGGTGTAATAATATTAATAATAATAATAATAATAATAATAATAATAATATTAGCAAATACCTCCAATTAGAAATGTAGTATAGTTCTACTGATATAGCCATGTCTCTGACCTAATGTGCAGGGCATTACAGCTTAGGTATCCATGGTTCTGACTGCGAACAGCCAACTGACAAACTAACTGTCACAATATGAGTGCATGGATACCTAAGCTACTGTAATGCCCTGCACATGAGGTAAGAGACATGGCAATATCAGGATAATTATACTATATTTCTAAGTGGAGGCATTTTCTAATATTATTATTACATAATGGGATAGGATCTTTGAGATGGGAATAATCCTTTAACCCTCGCAGTGCCAATAGAAAACAAATACGTTTAATTTGCAGAACCTAACACTAAATGTGAACTATCACAAATCTCTCAACGGCAAGAGACACTCGTGACAATACTATACCATGCAGTATTTTTGCAGGAATTTGGTGTATACATTTTTGCACCATATCTGCATCTCTTGGTAAAAAAACACAGTTTTCTGCCAGGAGATGCAGGTCTCATTGAACTGAATGAGTTCACCTGAGGTGAGGTCACAGAGTCCAATGAAGTCACCTGAGGTAAGTTTACATGCAGTCACAGGTGGGGTACTGTGGGAACCTCCAGCTGTGACCACAGATAAACTGAGTGACATCACCGCTCACTGCTGCAGCTCAGTCAGTCTCTGCCTGAAGCCACAGCGGGTGGTCATGTTTTCTAATGTGCCTGCACTCTGAAACTTCAGTATGTAGCAGGGCCGGGATTGTCATGAGACCTCATGTGGATTATGTTGGAACTGGGTGTTTGAGATTAATAAATTGGAGAAAGAGGGTGTTTTTCTGTTATTTTATCTCAAATAATGTTTTTTTATGTTTGTGTTTATTTCTTTTCACTTACGGTATTAGTAATGGGAGGGGTCTCATAGACACCTTCCATTACTAATCTAGGGCTTAGTGGCACCTGTGAGCTGTTATTAACCCTTTATATTATCTTGATTGCCACTGCACCAGGGCAATCGGGATGAGCCGGGTGAAATGCTGTAATTGTCACATCTAAGGAATGTGACAATTCTGGAAGGCTGCTGGCTGCTCTTTTTAGGCTGGGGGGTCCCGATAACCATGGTTATCCCCTGCCTGAGAATACCAGCCCCCAGCTGTCGGCTTTATTATGTATGGGTATCAAAATTGGGGGGAGATCACACGCTAGTTTTTAAAATTATTTATTTAAATAATTTTTAGGGTCCATCTTATTTTGATACACAGCCAAGATAAGCGCACAGCTGGGGACTGCAGCCTGTAGCTGTATGCTTTATCTGTGCTGAGTATCATAATTTGTGGGGACCCTACACCAATTTATTTATTTCTATATTTATCTTTACACTATAGGGACGCAGACAGCATGTGTGATTTCAACCAATCACTGACGCTGTCACACATGGTGGAGGTGTGGTCTGACTGCAACCAATTACACATCGGTAATAATACGGAGGACTGAGAATCGTTTTCACTAAATATAAACTCCCAAAATAATCCCAATTTCATTGAATATCATGAAAGCTGTTTGACCAGAAATAACAGTGGGATTTTATCTTCTGCCTTTTCTCTCTTTCTTGGGGGTCTTGCAACAATTTATCTTTTTTTTAATGATTTCTTTTTTTATAGAGCACCTGCACTTTACCTTTAAATCTCATAATTTTCTACTACTGCCATCTGGTGGCCTATGATTGAATTCCCCACTAGGAGAATATTCTCTTATGAGTTTTTTGGAAATGTAATTAGGACATGCAGATATGGAATGTCACAGTCATTCTGGAGATGTATCCTCACAATTAACCCACTGTTTCAATTTCTCGCCAAACAGCTTTCGTGACAATAAAATTGGGATTATTTTTGGAACAAATTTCATTTTAATTTTTTGTATCAAAATAAAGTTTGTATTTTATATGTAGTGAAAATTAATCTCAGTTCTCTTTCGTATTATTACTGTATAAGGGTTGCATGACTTTGATGTCCTTGATGCTATTTTCTATAATGCATTTTTGAAACTTTACAGTTGTACCAATCACATACCGGGGACTGACGGTGGGCGGGGGAAGCAGTGAATATGTATGAGGGTTAATGAGAGGACCCGGAAGTAGTGTTACAGCCACGTGGGAGACTCGGTAAGTATAATTTTCCTGCTCTATACCCCTAGCCCTTTCTACCACCATTTTACAGCACAATGATCGGTTTCCCATAGACTTATATGGGGTTCGGCATCCAGGTCAATGTTCGGGTTCAAGTCCGGTCGCAAACTGGATTTTTTTAAAAATCCGTCTGGACTCACTGCACATGAACATCTGCGAGTTCGCCTATCTCTATCCTTAAACGCTTTCTTAGCTAAACTGAGCAGCCATAATAATAATAATAATAATAATATAATAATTGGCCACTAGGTGTCAACATTCCTATATTAAAACATATCTTCACTCTGCTACGTACTAAAAACCTATTTCTTATCTAAAACCTGTCCAGCTATTACACTGTACTTATACATTGTTCACAATACATTAGTACAATTTACATAATAAAACACGGCATATTTTACATAAACTTACACTTCACCTAGCAGGGACTTGGCCACCTCCTACAAGTCAGATACTATACCCCTCATAGATAGGATGTCCACACCCTAGTATATATGTCTACATACTGGTATATATGTCCCCATCCTGGTATATATGTTCGCCATTCTAGTATATACAGTATGTCCTCATCCTAGGCCAATCCTGATATATCCGTCCTCATAATGGGCCCATCCTGGTGTATATATATATCCTCATCCTGGGCCCATCCTGGTATATATGTTCCTCATCCTGCTACATATCAGTCCCATCTTGGGTCCATCCTTATATGTTCCAATCCTGGTATTTTTGTCCAAATCCTGGTATATAGACCCATCCTGGAATCTTGATCACATCAACATCAACATCTTGGTATATATGTTCCCCATCCTGGTATAAATGTCCCCACCCTGGTATATATGTGCTCATCCTGGGCTCTTCTGGTATATATGTCTTCATCCTGGTATATATATCATCATCCTGGGCCCGTCCTGATATATCTGTCCTCCATCCTGGTATATATGTCCTCATCCTGAGCCATCTTGGTGTATATGTGGCGCCCCTGAGGCTTCCGTCGCCACAGGTCATTGCACCCCATCCAGCGGTGTGATGCCCCATTCTGGGAGAGGAAGAGAGTGAACTCCGGTCCCCTGGTAAATCCACACTACACCCATTGTTAGGTACATACTGGGACCAGGGAAAGTGGCAGTTACCCCCCCATTCTGCATGCTGGGAGGGGCCGTAAGACCCATCCCTGCTCCTATAGGGTACAGCTTAGCAACTGGGGAGGTGGGAGGAGCCATCCGAGAGCAGACACAGAAAGGAAGGTCAAGTTTAGCTAGTCTACCTCAGGGAGGGAGAGAGTGAGGAGCCAGCATGTAGTTGGAGAAGAAGAACGAGAGAAAGGAGGGAGGAGGAGGCCTGCTGGAGGCAGGCAAGGAGGAGGAAAGAAAGAAAGAAAGAAAGAAAGAAAGAAAGAAAGAAAGAAAGAAAGAAAGAAAGAAAGAAAGAAGGAAGGAAAGAAAGCTCCAAGTCAGACAGGAGCAGAGAAACAGAAGGAGACGCTTCCTGGTGAAGATCCTGGGACCCAGAGGTCCAGGTGACACCACGTAGAAGACCGAAGGAGTCGCAGGGCCACGGGTAGTCTGTATAGCTGTCGGGGCAGTTTAGAGCTACGGTGGCCTGTTCCACAGTAACATCGGTGGAGGGATCAAGCTGCGACAGGGGACGGTCCCTAGAGACTGGAGGAGTGCAAAGATCATCTCCAAACAGTAAAAACCGAGGCCCAGGGAATGTTGTAGACTCCCAGGGCCAGAACCCATAGCAGGACCTTCAGAAAAGGGGTAATCAGCCGACAGGTGACCCCCCAGCCTGGAGGCTGTAGTGGAGGCCAAGCCAGGTTTATCCTAACAAAGGCAAGGCTAAGGAAGACAGCAGAAGAAAGAGACACTAAGAGAAGGGTACCGGCTTTCACTCTCAGAATCACCCAGAAACGGCGGAGGTCCCTGACAGTGGTCCCAGCAGTCCAAGGGTCCCTACAGCGCTGTGACAAGAAGTGTGAGTAAAGAACTTGAACTGCACCCTTGAAGTGGTCTCTGTTATTTCAGCTGCATAGACATTCACAAGCACCAACTGTGCCCCGGGCACTGCTTCACCTGTGGGGAGCAGTACCACCATTGCTGCCATAACATCATCCCCCGGAGGCCTCATACAGCAGCGGCGGCTTAATAGCCGCATACCACAGGTGGCGTCACGAACACAAACTTTATTCATCAAGCCACATATTCTACTGACACCCACCAGGGCCACGGAGCCGGGCCCAGCCACCACTGACTACCACCGGACTAGTCCAGCCCGGCACCGGGTGTCCCATAGCCCTGGGGTGGGCGAGTCAACTTTTGGCGTCACGAACAGGATTTCGTGCCCGGTCACACCGGGTACTGTGCGCCTGAAGAATCGTGAAATAGCCGTGTTTTACTGTGAGAAACTGACGCCATTGAAGCCACTGAGCGCGGGAAGAAGGGGGGCGTGCCAGAAGAAAGGGCGCGAAGAGAAGCCCCGCCCCCTTGTCCAAGAAAAGAGCGCGCAGCGGTGCCCGCCATGGAAGGCGGAAGAAGAAGAAATGGCGCCTAGAAAAGCTGGCCGGCTGGCAGAACAAGTCAAAATGCCAGACCAGCAGAGAGAGAAAATGCCTCCTGTAAGCGGAGGCCAGGAAGAGCTCACCTGGATCAGGCCTGTGACCGCCGCTGAGCTGAAGGCTGAGGTCGGGAGGATGGCTGACGGGATGAAGGAGCGGGAAGTTACCAGCCTGCTACTGAGCAACATCAAAAGTCTGCTACTAGAAGAAGCGACGAGCCTGCTGCTGGGAGATCGTGCAGATGGAGATGCAGAGAGAATGGCGTCCACACGCAGCGATCCAGAGCTAGACTCCGCTGACTGGTGGGGCTGGGAGATGGACCAGTGGTGTGAGAGGCTACAGGCGGAGGTGATGCAGCAGATCCGGCAAGCGACGCGCGGAGCAGCGACCGCCAGAACACCGGAGATGCTACTGAGGGGTGAGTCATTTAATGCCCCTGCCGGCGCGAGTGCCCCAACCCCCGCTACCATGCCCGCGGTCCCTGGAGAGATGCCCGGCATGGCGACGCCGATCCGGGCCGCAGCCACGCCAGGTGCGGCCCGCCAAGATTTCGCCGCCGGAGCGACGCCCATCCACACTGCAGCAGCGACGCCAAGCCCGGCCCGTCCAGCTCAGGCCCCAGCAGCGATACCCCGCTCGGACAAGCAAGATTCCGCCGCAGCGGCGATGTTAATCCACGCCGCAGATGCGGCCCGCCAAGCCCAGGCCGCAGCCACGCCAGGTGCGGCCCGTCAAGAATCGGTCACAGCAGTGACTCCAATACAGGCCGCCGCCATGCCAGGCGCTGCCCGCCAAGACCAGCAGACGCAGACTGTGCTAACCGCTGTCTACCTGCTGCCAGGTGGGGAGCCGGAGAAGAATCCCTACATGTAAAGAAATAAGAAGAAGCTGAACTGTATATAGCCCCTGTCTGCCCCTCATTCTTTTTGAAGAAGTCCCTTGTGTTCTGCCCCAATGTTCTTTTCGAAGATGACACCCTTTCCTGCTGTACTGCCCCTCATGCTTTTCGAAGATGTCACCCCCATGTTTATGTGTACCGGGCCACTAGACTGGAATGTGGTCCCTGGTAAATGTGATGTCTTATGTGTCCTGTGTAACCAGGCCACTGGACTTAGTGGCTGGTTGAGTATTTGTCCCATTGTTGTTTGAAAAGAAACGAACTGCCAGGCTACTGGACTTGTTGTAGCCGAAAATGTATATAGTTGCACCCGTTGTGCCCCCTACCAGAATTATGGGGGATGTGCCCGAACCGTGCAATGAACTGGAAGTGCACACATAGTTTTCTTTATAAGAAGTTCGTAACGTTCGAATCATTGTGCCTCCCATAAAGGGAAGAAATGTTTTATTGTTTTATGTTATTCATACCAAAAATGCTTTGCAGTTCTTCCACATGTTTTTGTTGTTTTTCAGCCCGAGGACGTGCTGGGATTTGCTGTGGGGGAGTGTGGCGCCCCTGAGGCTTCCGTCGCCACAGGTCATTGCACCCCATCCAGCGGTGTGATGCCCCATTTTGGGAGAGGAAGAGAGTGAACTCCGGTCCCCTGGTAAATCCACACTACACCCATTGTTAGGTACATACTGGGACCAGGGAAAGTGGAAGTTACCCCCCCATGCTGCATGCTGGGAGGGGCCGTAAGACCCATCCCTGCTCCTATAGGGTACAGCTTAGCAACTGGGGAGGTGGGAGGAGCCATCCGAGAGCAGACACAGAAAGGAAGGTCAAGTTTAGCTAGTCTACCTCAGGGAGGGAGAGAGTGAGGAGCCAGCATGTAGTTGGAGAAGAACGAGAGAAAGGAGGGAGGAGGAGGCCTGCTGGAGGCAGGCAAGGAGGAGGAAAGAAAGAAAGAAAGAAAGAAAGAAGGAAAGAAAGCTCCAAGTTAGACAGGAGCAGAGAAACAGAAGGAGACGCTTCCTGGTGAAGATCCTGGGACCCAGAGGTCCAGGTGACACCACGTAGAAGACCGAAGGAGTCGCAGGGCCACGGGTTGTCTGTATAGCTGTCGGGGCAGTTTAGAGCTACGGTGGCCTGTTCCACAGTAACATCGGTGGAGGGATCAAGCTGCGACAGGGGACGGTCCCTAGAGACTGGAGGAGTGCAAAGATCATCTCCAAACAGTAAAAACCGAGGCCCAGGGAACGTTGTAGACTCCCAGGGCCAGAATCCATAGCAGAACTTCTAGAAAAGGGGTAATCAGCCGACAGGTGACCCCCCAGCCTGGAGGCTGTAGTGGAGGCCAAGCCAGGTTTATCCTATCAAAGGCAAGGCTAAGGAAGACAGCAGAAGAAAGAGACACTAAGAGAAGGGTACCGGCTTTCACTCTCAGAATCACCCAGAAACGGCGGAGGTCCCTGACAGTGGTCCCAGCAGTCCAAGGGTCCCTACAGCGCTGTGACAAGAAGTGTGAGTAAAGAACTTGAACTGCACCCTTGGAGTGGTCTCTGTTATTTCAGCTGCATAGACATTCACAAGCACCAACTGTGCCCCGGGCATTGCTCCACCTGTGGGGAGCAGTACCACCATTGCTGCCATAACATCATCCCGGCGGCCTCACATAGCAGCGGCGGCCTAATAGCCGCATACCACAGGTGGCGTCACGAACACAACCTTTATTCAGCAAGCCACATATTCTACTGACACCCACCAGGGCCACGGAGCCGGGCCCAGCCACCACTGACTACCACCGGACTAGTCCGGCCCGGCACCGGGTGTCCCATAGCCTTGGGGTGGGCTAGTCATATATGTAGCCCATCCTGGTGTCAGGAAGTGGCTGAGTTCCTGCACCTGAAGACACCAACCACGGTGTTGGGTCATAATGTGCGTTGTGTTATGTGTCCATCTATATATATGTGCATTTGAATGCCGATTCCATGTTGCAGGGCCCCAGCCCGAAGGAAGGAGACCGGGTCCATTTTGTGAAGGAGGACCGCTTACGGAAATGGTTCACCGGTGACCACCCGTTCACAGCAAGAAGTGCCAGCAGTGCGAGACCCTATATCCCCAAATACATCTGTGCGTGTCTGTCTGACAGAACAGCGGAGAGACTGAATCCAGTACTGGATCCAAAAGATTCTTGGTGCCTACAAACCTCTAGGAAAAGTGATGGTGTCCTTCAGTTCTTCCTTCACCGTGCCCCTGGGACAGACAATACTCACTATGCCGGTCTGACATGGGTGCCATTGGAAGGAGTGGATGTGGAAGTCAAATGCACAGAAAGAGAAGAAGAGATACTGTCACGCTTCCCGGTTCCCGTGCCCCGCTCCCCGGTTCCCGGCGGCGTCCCCTGCTCACCACTCCAGTTCCGGCCTCCTCTTCCTCGCCTGCGCCCTCCATGAGTCCTGCTCCCTGCTCCCGGCGCCCCTCTGCGACGTGGTACACTCAGCCGGGCACTCCTGCTTCCTCTGCACCACTCCCTGGACTGACGTCTGGCACACGGGCCTCGCGCATGCGCATTAGGGCGCGCGCGCGGTCATTGACCCTCTCTTAAAGGGCCAGCACCTAGAAACAGGAAATTGCATAGACAGGTACAGGGTATATTAGGATTCTCTTTCCTGGTGGGCGGGGCCTGTTCTACGTGTTTAGTAAGCTAGGAGTTCAGGTCCCCATATTGCTGTGTCCAGTACTAACCCCTGTCTGTCTCGCAGAGCCTGTCCTGCCACGCCAGCCGGTCCTGACCACGTCCGTTCCAGTGCTACTGACGGTGACTCCGGCGGAAGTTCCACCACCTCTGCAGCTCCGCCAGTCTCCAGTCCCTGGCTCCGTTGGTGACCCGTTCCCTCGCTCAGCAGGTTCCGTAATCCGCCTGACCCTACAACCCGGCCTCAGACCCTGAGCCTCGTCACCCGGACTACCGTCTAGAACTCCGTGTTCTCAGCGACATCTACCTTCCAGCTCTCCTACGGACTGTCTTGCTACCATAGTGCTTCAGCTGCCGTGCATCAAGACCCTCTGGCGGGGTGACCGGCCTGGCTGCCTCACCACCCGGACGTAACAGCTAGAACAGGCCATGGATCCCGCCGAAGCACTAGCGGCCCAGCTGGGCAACTTGCAGCAGGAACTCGGACGACAGCGCGAGACCCAGTCCCGCATGCTGGCCTTCATGTCCTCGGTGGATACCCGCCTGAACACGCTGCAAGCAACTGCCACGTCCTTGGCATCTCAGGCTTCTACAGCACAATCCATGGCCGCAGTTCCCGTGGCAGCCTCCTCGGATACTTCCAAACTACATTTGGCCTCACCACCCCGGTACGCCGGAGATCCCAAGACCTGCAGGGGATTCATAAATCAGTGCTCCCTCCATTTCAAGCTGCTGCCGCATCTTTTTGCCTCAGACCAAGCCAAGGTCGCGTTCATGATGTCCCATCTAGAGGGAGAAGCACTGGCCTGGATGAACCCTTTATGGGAGAAGGAGGATCCGGTAACCACCAACATCCAGGAATTCCTGCAGGCCTTTTGTATTACCTTTGGCGTCCGCCTCATCGCTCCTCAGGCTACATCAAGGGACTTTGACGGTGGGACAATATGCTATCCGCTTCCGCACCTTGGCCTCAGAATTAGGGTGGAACAATGAGGCCCTAACCGCCGCCTTCTGGGAGGGACTCTCGGGCCGTATTAAGGATGAGCTGGCTGGTCGTGACGTGCCTTCCACCCTGGATGCCCTGATCGCTCTAGCGAACCGAGTGGATCTTCGCTTCCAGGAACGATCCAAAGAGGTGTCCCGCGAGAGGCGTCCGATACGGCACTCCTCCCCACCACTGAAGTCCATCGCTCCCCAGTCGGCGTCACCTGGCGCTTCTACCTACGAGCCCATGCAGATCGTCCGCCTGAGGCAGTCTTAGCAACGCAGAGCAGAACGACTAGCAAAGGGTCTCTGCTTCTACTGCTTCACACACCTGCTACGCTCCTGTCCCGAGAAGCCGGGAAACTCCAAAGCCTAGGCTTGGTAGGAGAGGCCACCCTAGGTGCTGGGACTCTCTCAGACTCCGTTACATGGACTGTTCAAGTAACTACAGAAGAGACCCGGTTCACGGCAGAGGCATATCTCGATTCCGGAGCAGCAGGCAACTTCATCCAGCAGGCCACGGTGGATAAGTACCAGGTGCCTGTTCTCCCACTAGAAAAACCGCTGGTGATCGCCTCTGTAGATGGGAGACCTCTCTCTGACACCGTCTCGTTGATCACCAAGCCTGTGGAATTACGGATCGGTGCACTGCACACCGAAAATATCGCCTTCTACGTCCTCCCGCGCATGTCTCATCAAATCCTGCTGGAACTCCCATGGTTACGGGCACACGAACTGTCGGTCAGCTGGAGTACAGGCGAAATTACCCGATGGGGCTCCTCCTGTCACGAGAGATGCCTGAAATCCATACAGCCCATCCGACGACCTCTGGTTCCAGAGTCTCTACCAGGACTGCCTTCTGCCTACTGGTCCTTCACGGACGTGTTTGATAAAAAGGAGTCTGAAGTACTACCGCCTCATCGTCCCTACGACTGTGCCATCGACTTACTGCCGGGAACTACGCCTCCTAGAGGAAGGATATACCCCTTGTCCCCTGCTGAAACACGAGCCATGTCTGCCTATATCACCGAGAGCCTGGCAAAGGGGTTCATTCGGAGATCTTCGTCCCCTGCCGGAGCAGGTTTTTTCTTCGTCAAGAAGAAGGAAGGTGATCTGCGCCCTTGCATTGACTACCGGGGATTAAACCAGATCACTGTAAAAAACAAATACCCTCTGCCACTCATCCCCGAACTATTCGATCGGCTCCGAGGAGCTCGTGTATTCACCAAGTTGGACCTCCATGGGGCCTATAACCTGGTTCGCATTCGCTCTGGAGACGAATGGAAGACCGCATTCAACACTCGGGATGGGCACTACGAGTATTGTGTCATGCCCTTTGGTCTGTGTAATGCTCCGGCAGTCTTCCAAGAACTGGTGAACGACGTGTTCAGAGACCTCCTCTATGTCTGTGTCGTGGTGTATCTGGACGACATCCTGGTCTTCTCTCCGGACCTACAGACCCACAGAGAGAACGTGCAGCTAGTACTCCAAAGGCTTAGAGAGAACCGTCTGTACGCCAAGTACGAGAAGTGCGTCTTTGAAAAGTCGTCTCTTCCCTTCCTGGGTTATGTAATCTCAGACACTGGCCTGCAGATGGACCCAGAGAAAGTGTCTTCCATCCTCAACTGGCCTCCTCCTTCCGGACTGAAGGCCATCCAACGCTTCCTTGGCTTTGCAAACTATTATCGTCAATTCATCCCGCACTTCTCTGCCCTGACTGCGCCTCTCTCTGCCTTGACTAAGAAGGGAGCTAATCCTAAGGACTGGCCACCGGCGGCCGATGCCGCGTTCTGCTCTTTGAAACAGGCGTTTGCTTCTTCCCCGGTTCTCCATCGCCCTGAATTGAACCGACAGTTCACCTTGGAGGTGGATGCCTCCTCCTCAGGGGCCGGGGCAGTGTTGATGCAGAAATCCTCCTCCGGGAAGATGGTCACTTGCGGATTCTTCTCCAAGAGCTTCTCAGCACCCGAACGCAACTACACCATCGGTGATCGGGAGTTACTGGCCATCAAGCTGGCCTTGGAGGAATGGCGCTACCTCTTGGAGGGAGCAGTATACCCCGTGCTCATCTACACAGACCACAAGAATCTGGAGTACCTACGGTCAGCCCAAAGACTGAACCCGCGACAAGCCCGCTGGTCCTTGTTTTTTGCTCGATTTGATTTCCAACTCCGTTTTCGGCCCGCAGATAAGAACGTGCGGGCAGACGCCTTGTCTAGGTCCTTCGTGCCCGTGGAGCAGGAGGAGGAGACGTTCCAGCCCATTATCAGCCCCAGTAAAGTCATTCCGGTGGCTCCTGTCGCTCTGACTCAGATACCCCCAGGGAAAACCTATGTCTCAGATACTGACAGACAGAGAGTCCTGCACTGGGGTTATGCCTCGAAGATCGCCGGCCATGCTGGTCAGAAGAAGACTTGGAGGATAATTGTCCGTCACTATTGGTGGCCATCCCTCTGTAAAGACGTCGCATCCTTCGTCTCAGCCTGTCCATCCTGTGCCCGGAACAAGACACCCAAGCACCTACCATATGGACGTCTTCTGCCTCTGCCCATTCCTTCCGTTCCGTGGCAACATATTGCAATGGACTTCATTACGGACTTACCCTTGTCCTCCGGACACACTGTCATATGGGTTGTGGTGGACCGTTTCTCAAAGATGGCTCACTTCGTTCCCATGGCCGGGCTGCCCTCTGCCCAGGAGCTAGCTGACTCCTTCATACAACACATATTCCGATTGCATGGCTTTCCTGCACACATTGTGTCCGACAGAGGAACTCAGTTTACCTCGCGCTTCTGGAGGGCTCTCTGCAAACATCTGGGAGTATCCTTAGACTTTTCTTCGGCCTACCATCCTCAGTCGAACGGCCAAGTGGAACGGGTCAATCAGATCCTGACCTCCTTCCTGCGCCACTACGTCAACATCCATCACGACGATTGGTCCATGCTCCTTCCTTGGGCTGAATTCTCCCACAACCAACACATCAGCGAATCCACCTCCAGCTCTCCCTTCCAGGTCGTTTACGGACTTCAGCCTTCTGTTCCGTTGCCAGTATCCTCGGCTTCCGATGTCCCCGCGGCTGATGCTCTGGTCCAGGACTTCTCAGCTACCTGGAACTCTGTCAAGACTTCCCTAGAGCGTGCTTCTTTGCGGATGAAGAGACATGCGGACAAGAGGCGTCTGGATCCCCCGTGTTTCTCCCCAGGTGATCTGGTCTGGCTTGCATCCAAATATGTCCGACTGAAGTTACCATCGTACAAGTTGGGTCCTCGTTACATCGGGCCGTTTAAAGTCATCAGCAAGATTAATGCTGTCTCCTACAAGCTTCAGCTCCCGGCCACGATGCGGATACCCAACTCCTTCCATGTCTCCTTGCTCAAGCCTGTTGTTCTTGGTCCCTTCTCCGCTGGTGCCGGTACTGCTCCTCCTCCCATCGCTGACGATGACATCTATGCGGTAAGGGATATCGTGGCCATGAAGACCGTGCGAGGTCGGCAATACTTCCTGGTGGACTGGGCGGGTTATGGTCCCGAGGATAGGTCCTGGGAGCCCCGGGAGAATGTTGGCACTCCTCTGATTCGTGCCTTCCTGTCCCGGTTGCGGGGAGGGGGGCGTGGGGGAGGGGGTACTGTCACGCTTCCCGGTTCCCGTGCCCCGCTCCCCGGTTCCCGGCGGCGTCCCCTGCTCACCACTCCGGTTCCGGCCTCCTCTTCCTCGCCTCCGCCCTCCATGAGTCCTGCTCCCCGCTCCCGGCGCCCCTCTGCGACGTGGTACACTCAGCCGGGCACTCCTGCTTCCTCTGCACCGCTCCCTGGACTGACTTCTGGCACACGGGCCTCGCGCATGCGTATTAGGGCGCGCACGTGGTCATTGACCCTCTCTTAAAGGGCCAGCACCTAGAAACAGGAAATTGCATAGACAGGTACAGGGTATATTAGGATTCTCTTTCCTGGTGGGCGGGGCCTGTTCTACGTGTTTAGTAAGCTAGGAGTTCAGGTCCCCGTATTGCTGTGTCCAGTACTAACCCCTGTCTGTCTCGCAGAGCCTGTCCTGCCACGCCAGCCGGTCCTGACCACGTCCGTTCCAGTGCTACTGATGGTGACTCCGGCGGAAGTTCCACCACCTCTGCAGCTCTGCCAGTCTCCAGTCCCTGGCTCCGTTGGTGACCCATTCCCTCGCTCAGCAGGTTCCGGAATCCGCCTGACCCTACAACCCGGCCTCAGACCCTGAGCCTCGTCACCCGGACTACCGTCTAGAACTCCGTGTTCTCAGCGACATCTACTTTCCAGCTCTCCTACGGACTGTCTTGCTACCATAGTGCTTCGGCTGCCGTGCATCAAGACCCTCTGGTGGGGTGACCGGCCTGGCTGCCTCACCAAGGGAACCCGGTGTACGGTCCAGTGTTTCCACCACCCGGACGTAACAGATACCCACACTCTTGGTTGTCCTGGCCACTGTGTGACAAGGAAGGACAAGTGCTGGTGAGGTGCCTGAACCTGCCTGAGTGGTATGAGCTTGCACCTAATTCCTAACTAGGAAGTGGTCCCAGTTTGTGCAATTCAAGAAGATCTCACCCAGTCTGATGCTATAAATCTGACTCCGGAACATGCCGCCCACCTCCTTCCTTCCTCATTGCCGGTGGACGCAGGTAAGGAGATGTTCGTCGTTCCTGCGGTGTCACACGTAGCGATGTGCGCTGCCGCAGGAATGACGAACAACATCGTACCTGCAGCAGCAACGATATTAAGGAAATGAACGACATGTCAACGAGCAACGATTTTTCACGTTTTTGTGCTCGTTGATCGTCGCTCATTGGTGTCACACGTTGCGATGTCACTAACAGTGCCAGATGTGCGTCACTAACGACGGGACCCCGAAGATATATCGATAGCGATGTTGCAGCGTGTAAAGCACCCTTATGAGTTCTCTCCTCAACAAGTGGTAGAAGTCGAAGGGCTGCTGAGACAGTATCACGAGGTGTTTGACATGAAGACGACTTCGGCTGCACAAGAGCCATCCAAAACAAAATCCCAACGGGGCATACCGGCAAAATTCAGGAAACGTACCAACTGATCCCTCGCCGGATGTGCCAAGAGGTGAAAGACTTAGGGGTACTTTGCACGCTGCGACATCGCTAGCCGATTGTAGCGATGCCGAGCGCGATAGTCCCCGCCCTCGTCGCACATGCGATATCTTGGGATAGCTGCCGTAGCGAACATTATCGCTACGGCAGCTTCACACGCACTTACCTGCCCTGCGACGTCGCTCTGGCCGCCGACCCGCCTCCTTCCTAAGGGGGCGGGTCGCGCGGCGTCATAGCGACGTCACACGGCAGGCGGCCAATAGAAGCGGAGGGGCGGAGATGAGCGGGACGTAAACATCCCGCCCACCTCCTTCCTTCTCATTGCAGGCGGGACGCAGGTAAGGAGATGTTCCTCGCTCCTGCGGCTTCATACACAGCGATTTGTGCTGCCGCAGGAACGAGGAACAACATCGTACCTGTCGCTGCAGCGAAATTATGGAAATGACCGACACTACACAGATCACCGATTTTCGACGCTTTTGCGATAGTTTATCGGTGTTTCTAGGCTTTACACGTTGCAACGTCGTTACCGGCGCCGAATGTGCGTCACTGATTTGACCCCGACGATTTCGCAGTAGCGATGTCGCAACGTGCAAAGTACCCCTTACTGTCACACATGCTGTGGAATGGGGTGATGTGGAAGAGTCAGAGTCCATGGGCTGCACCTAGTGTATTGGTCTGAAAAAAGGAAGGCATGCTAGGATTCTGCATAGACGACTGACAGTTGAATGTCTGCATGATTTGGGACTCATCTCCCTTGCCAAAGATTGAAGAGTCACTGATTGCTATGTGAAAAGTAAAATATTTCTCCTCTCTTGATCTTGCTAGTGGCTAATTGCATATACCCATGGCTGAACAGGATCAGCCAAAGATGGCTTTCATCATCCCTATGGGGTAATTCAAATGCAACCGGATACCATTTGGGGTCACCAACTCTCCAGGGAGATTCCAACACAAAGATGTGTCGCGGGCGGGGAGGAGGGTGTCAGCACACTACGCTCACCCCTTCTGCTCGGGTCCGGCGGTTGCTGCTCAGTGGTGGCTCGAGCTGTGGGCCGGATCCCGGGGGTTTCTCGAGCGGCACTCCTTGCCCGTGAGTGAAAGGGGGTTGTTGGGTGTGGGGATTGTTTATTGTCCGTGACGCCACCCACGGTTGTGGTGATTTCACCACCGCTGCTCAATATGGGGATCCCGGGAATGGTGATGCGGAGCAGCCAGGTGTTGTGTTGCCCCTCCGTGGGTAGGGGTTGGTGATTCCGGGGCCCGGTGATGAGATGGGAGATGCAGGGCCTGGTGGGCGCAGGGACGCGGGGGCAGCGCTGTGCCTTGCGACACTGTGGTACTCACTCAGCCTGAGACGTTGACACAGTTTTACGGTAAACCACACGGCTGGAAAGACGGTTCCCACGGACGGCTGCACTTGCTCTCCCAGTAGGTGACGGTGATGTCCCTTTTCCTTGCACCTTTGTTTCTGTGTTGGTAGCGATGGGTCCCCACCGGTAACCCGCTCCCCGGCTTCAAGCTGGACCGGAGGAGCTCTACTCTTTGCCCGCAGGCGCTGGCCCTGAGAAACTGGTGCCTTGGCGGTGGCGGTGCTTCTCCTAAAATGGTTGGACTGTTGCCTTCTATCGGGACTTGGTTGTTGGGGGATCTACGTCCCCTTCACTGACGGATTTGGCAAATTATGGCGACTCCTAGCCTTGCCGGGGTCCGAGAGGCCCCTGCCCTGGTGCTGACTGTCCTTTGGTCCACTGCTCCAGACCGCCGGGCCACTACCCGTCCGCGGTCCTTCCAGGAACTTCCAAACGGTCCCCCTCCAGACAGTCACCGCCGTTGCTGACCTTGCTGACCCTGTCCTGCACACAGCTGGACTACTTCAGGCTTTCTTTTCTGTCACTTTTCACCTTCCTTCACTCCTCCTTTACCACTTCACTTTCACTTAGCTGTTTACTCCTTTCTGTCCCTAGCTGGGCTCCTCACACAAGCCCTGCCTGGGCTCAACTCTGTTGTTTCCTCCTTCACTCCCCTCACTAGACTGACTGGTTTCTCCCGCCTCCAGAGCTGTGTCCTCCTTGGTGGGCGGAGCCAACCGCCTGGCCCACCCCCCTGGTGTGAACATCAGCCTCTGGAGGAAGGCAACAAGGATTTTTGGTTAGCTTTGATGTGCCTAACTGGGGTGTAGAGTGTGGTGGTGTAATGACCTGTTACCCCTGGCTTGCCCAGGGCGTCACAGATGTCTGGGAGATTTGAACTTTGACTCAATATTGATATATCTCAATGAAATTATCATCTTCTTTGCCACCTTTGAAGAACATCTCATCAGGCTTAGACAGGTGATGGAGCGGCTTCGAAAGCATGGGATGAAGATTAAACCAAGGAAATGTCATCTGGTCCAAAAGTAGATTGAATACCTGGAGCAGGTGTCTGCTGTACAAAAATGGCCTACACCTACAACACTATAGTATACAGTATAGTATATTACTGCTGGTTTATTAAGGACTTTGCCAAGATCGCAGTTCCATTGCATGAACTGCTGAGGGACACAGCCAGAGGTATCAGATGTTGGTCAATTCAGTGGGGCCGGGACAGGAAAAGGCCTTCTGTACCCTAGAGATAGCACTGACTGATGCCCCTACGGTCTGGAGTTTGTATTGGCCCAGGTCCAGGAGGAATAAGAGCCAGCGATCACCACTGCTTACCAGTGTCTAAGGAAAACAGAGAACTACTTCAAATTGGAGTTGTTAGCCCTGATGTGGGCCAAGACAGAGCGGTTTGCAGAGTACCTCTCAGCGTTGGAAATCTATCTTCGGACCGATAATAACCCCCTTGCACCACTGGAAAATGTGAAGCTGGGAGAACTGGAACAATGATGGGTTGTAAGCGTGTGCAAATATTGGTACAGAATATCTTACAGAACAAAGGCCGAGAATACCCATGTGGATGTGTGGCGCCCCTGAGGCTTCAGTCGCCACAGGGTACTGCACCTCACCAGAGGTGCAGTATTCATCCCGGGTAAGGAGGAGGTCATTGCCAGTACCACAATCCACCAAAACACGCAGTTGCCCTATCACCGGGACTGGGCTAGGGTAGGGTCATTTAGGACTTTCACCACAAAGTATGGGACCTCCCACCCACTAGTTCAGCAACCCGGGGGAAAGGAGCGACACCTGTGAAGCAAAGCAACACACACAATGAAACAGAAGAGTGACAACCAGGGAACAAGTGATATGCAGGAGAACACTGTCGCTGAGGGGAGAGCTGCGCCATTGCTCCCTCAGGACCGGCGCACACTTCAGGGTGTGGAGTCCTAGGCTGGTGGGCACTGCAAGTCCCACCAGCAGAATCCGCTTGGCAGAGGATTTCAAGTCTTCTGGCCCACACACAGATCCTGGGGCACAGCAGCATATAGAGCCAGGAGATGTGACCAAAGGGCGGCACCAGTAACGGACTCGCGCTGCCGGGTATACGGGATGGGAACGGAACCATTCCCAGGACTCGGGTCCCAGCGAAGCTTCAAGCCGCAGGGACTCACACAACACAATGCAGGGAGGAAGGACTCACTGAAAGAAACACCAGTTCTGACCTCCAAACTATCCGGGATTGGCTGGATCCCATAACAGTGGAGTCCGGAAGTCCAAAGGAGGTGATATCTCAGTAAGTAAAGAACTTTAACCGCAACACCCAGTGTCGTCTAATCCTTCCTGCACCATAGCTGCACAGCAGTAGGGTACTATTACTCCCAAAATCTTCCCTGAGGCCAGAGCTCTGCGAGTGGAGAGCTGTACCATCTGAGCTGCGTTATCCTCCACCCCAGAGAAGACCTACCGCAGCGGCAGCTAATACTTGGCCGCACACCACAGGTGGCGTCATGAATAACCACTTTCCCCCATTTTTAATTGATACCGCCGGGGTTAAGGAACCGGGCCATGCCACTGTGACACCCCTCTCCTACACCGGCCCAGCGACGAGTAGCCCCCTTAAGATCCCATGGGCGCGTCAGATGCACTGTCTAGGGTAACAAAAGAGTGACCAACTTGCGTTGTGGAAGAAGAGCTGGGGGGATATGAGACTCTGGACTTCAAATGCTTTGCCATGGCCCTTGTGGCCACTCAAGAGTCAGAGGAAGATGCCCAATCAACAAGGGTACAGGTACGTCAAAGAGATGAATGGGTGCAGTTACAACAGTATGATCACGAATTGGCGGATCTGTGAAAATGAGTGATCCTTGGTAAGAGGCCTAACAGAGAAGAGAAGGACAGTGCCCCAGAGATATGTCGTCAGTAAGAGCGGCACGGTATTAAAAATGGCTTACTATACCAAAGAATACAGTTGCCCAAGGAATTCAGGACCACATGACAGGTGGTGATTCCAGATGGGATGATACTGGCAAAAAAAGCTCATGAAAGAGGAGTGCACTTTGGGGCAGAGGGAATTTTCTGGTGGTTACAGTGGCTTGTTTATTGGCCTCAACTACGTTGGGTGATGGAAGGAGCTTGCCAAAGATGTTGTCAGTGTGAACTGATCAAACCACTCCAAACTAAGGGCACCCACCGAAGTGATTGGGACATCTGAACTACTATAAGTGCAAATGGTTGGCTATCTAATGATTGGTTTGTTCTATAATGGCTAAAAGTACTGCTTGGCGATGATCAACCACTTCACTAAATTCATAGTTGTGACTCCAAGCAAGGCCAGAATAGAGTCAGCAACTCGGGCAATCTGCCAAGACTTTATCCGTGTGCATGGGTGCCCCAGGAGGATTTACTCTGCCCACGGAGCCTGCTTCCAGGGGAAAGTCATGGAGAAATTACGTTGACTCTATGGCAAAGATAAGTATCGAACTACGCCTTACCACTCTCAAGGGAGTGGAGCCTGTGAGTGCTTTAATACGAAGTTGTTGCAGATACTAAGAACAGTAGAAGAGGACAGTAAAATGAGGTGGCCCAAATTTGACTCAAAACTAGTGTGGCTGTACAACATCCGACTCCACACCACCCCTGGATACACCTTCCACTTGCTACTCTTTGGTCGGAACGGCTGAGAAATCACCAAGCTAAGACCCGACCCTGAAGAGGATTGCGTGAGTGTCAACTACGTTGGGTGGTGGAAGGAGCTTGCCAAAGATGTTGTCAGTGTCAACTGACCAAACCACCCAAAACAAAGGGCCCCCACCCAGGTGGTTGGGACAACTAAACTACTAAAAGGGTGAGGATCAACATTAGTACCTGAGTGTGAGAATGTCGACATTGAAGCATCTGGAGAAGCAAAAATTTCGAGAGATGGAACATCAGGGTGTAACTCCAGTGCAAGAGGTCCCCAATTCAAACAGGAGATCAAGTACTGATCCTGGCTAAGCAGCCTAAAGGCCGCTTTACACGCAACAACATCGCTAATGAGATATCGCTGGGGTCACGGAATTCGTCGTCGGAATTCGAGCGACCACTAACGATCAAAAATACTCACCTAATCGTTGACATGTCGTTCATTTTCAAAGTATCGTTGCTGGTGCTGTACGCAGGTTGTTCGTCGTTCCTGAGGTGTGGCGCCCTGGACAAGCCAGGGGCCACAGAGCACAACACCTACACACCCCACACTCCCGGTCAGGCACATCAAAGTCAGACACAAAAACCTTGTTGCCCTCCTCCAGGGGCTGATGATCACACCAGGGGGTGGGCCAGGCGGTTGGTCCCGCCCACCGAGGAGTTCACAGTCCTGGAGGCGGGAAAACCAGGCAGATCAGTTTTGGAGGTGAAAGTGGAAGGAGGAAAGTGTAGTAGTGGAGCAACTGACTGACAGCGTCCGGGTGTGTGGCCCGGGCGGTACAGCAAGGTTGGCAGACGGTGGTGACCGTCTGCAGGAGTGGCCTATCCAAGTCTACCGTAAGGACCGTGGATGGGCGGTGGCCCGGCGGTACCGGACCGGTACACGAAGAGAAGCCAGCACCATCTGGCAGGGGCTTACGGACCCCGGCAAGGCTAGGAGTCGCCGTGAATTTGCCGAATCCGTTAGTGAAGGGGACCTCCTGGGTTTCCAAACAGCCAAGTCCCGACAGAAGGCAACAGTCCAACCAACAGAGAGAGACACCGCCACCGCCAAGGCAACCGTTTCTCAGGGCCAGAGCCTGCGGGCAAAGAGGGGCTCCTCCAGCCCACATCCGAGCTGGGGAGCGGGTTACCGGTGGGAACCCATCGGAACCATCAACCGTACACAGGTGCAGGGAAAGGCAGTCACCATCAACCTGCTGGGAGAATCAACACCGCAGCCGTCTGTGGGACCCGTCCATCCAGCCGAGTGTTTTACCGAGAACTGTGTCCTCATCATTGGGCTGAGTGAGTACCACCGTGCCGTGCGGCACAGCGCTGCCCCCGCGACCCTGCACCTCACCAGGCCCCGTAACCCGCCTGCCATCCATCCCTACCCCATCACCGGGCCCCGGGACAACCAACCCCCTACCCACGGAGGGGAGAACTAACAACAAAGCTGCTCCCTGTCACCGCTCCCGGGATCCCCGTCCAGAGCAGCGGTGATGTCACGATTATCACCACAACCGTGGGTGGCGTCACGGACAATAATCAAATCCCCACCATCAATCCCCCCTTTTCACTCACGGGCGAGGAACGCCGCTCAAGTCCCCGGGATCCGGCCCACCGCTCGAGCCACCACCGAGCAGCGGCAGCCGCAGCAGCAGCGGCGGCCGGACCCGAGCAGTGTCCCCTCCTCCGCCCGCGACAGAGGCAGCACACATCGCTATGTGTGACACCCCAGGAATGACGAACAACAACGTTCCTGCGTCCTCCAGCAATGAGGTGGGCGTGTCGTTAATGCGGATGGTCTCCACCCCTCCGCTTCTGTTGGCGGGCCGCTGTGTGACGTCGCTGTGACGGCGCACAAACCTCCCCCTTAAAAAAGAGGTTGTTCTCCGCCCACAGCGACGTCGCTAGGGAGGTATGTGTGACGCATACCAGCGATATTGTTCGCCACGGGCAGCGATTTGCCCGTGATGCACAAACGATGGGGGCGGGTGCTTTCACTAGCAACATCGCTAGCGATGTCGCTGCGTGGAAAGCGGCCTTTAGACCAAGTTGGACTATCAACGGTGAGGTGACTCCATTCTAACATGCTCCGCCCCTGTGTATCTGAAAAACTAAAAACAGAGACTGAACTCTTGAAGAAAGAGTGGGATACCGCATCCAGAAGGACTGCAGGAGAGGAGGATAAATGGTTTGTGGTACACAGTGAACCTCGAGTAGTGAAGTCGCCATCTCTAGTTGAGTTGGAAAGTGAACCTGAATCTAAACCTCCATGTGAAGTACCCAAAACCCCGAGTGGCCCTGAAGAGCTACTCCAAGAAGAGCTTCGTAGAATTGAGTGTACCAATGCTGGTGTCCCACCTATGAGATATGCACAGAAAAAGTTTACCTGGCAGAACATATTGCAGAAGGCTCAGGAGTGTGACCAACTACTGGCAATATTAGGACCACCCATGAAGAACATCAAAGTGTGAAAGGAGTCTCTTCACCTGAGGACTGGCGAGATAACAGACAGGATAAATGCTTGGCAAACCAGATGCCTGTATTGAATTTCCCAATGGCATTTGTAGACAAACGCCGCCATCTGCCAGTGGGTCAGAACTGACAGGAATTGAAGTAAAAGAAGTCTGTTTTCTTGAGGAAGCAATGGAAGGGAATGTCAGGTCAGGTAACAACTGTGGCACTTTTACGAAATATAAAAGGTCGGGCTGGTAGCAAGGAGGTCGAGTTGGTGCCACCACTACCTGGGTAACGGACGTGTACACAACAGAGCAGGCCCGTGCTGTCTGTAGTGGAAGTATTTGGAAGCAAATTGAGTTCAAAGGAGACCTAAGTCCTATCGTCTCCTTAGGAACCCAAAGACCAAATATGAAATCCTGTCTCCAGAGGAACCTGAAGACTTAATGCCGTATACCATCTCATGAGGAGGATCAGACTTTGTAGTCAAGAACTGCAAACAGGACACTGAGCAGCATCTCCAGTAGAAGCCCAGACTTCACGGTCAAGCACCAAAACTGAATACTGAAGATCGGAGACTGGGAAATGAATATTTTCTCCAGTGAACTGTCCAGTCAACCAGGCCATTACTTCCCAACTTGATGTATGGTACTAGGAAACTATAACTAATTAAAAGTCTTAGGCGGGCTTTGCACACTACGACATCGCAGGTGCGATGTCGGTGGGGTCAAATCGAAAGTGACGCACATCCGGCGTCACTTGCGATGTCGTAGTGTGTAAATCCTAGATGATACGATGAACGAGCGCAAAATCGTCGTCATCGTATCATCGCTGCAGCCTCCGACATTTCCATAATGCCGGGGGAGCGACAGGTACGATGTAGTTCCTCGTTCCTGCGGCCGCACACATCGCTGTGTGTGAAGCCGCAGGAGCGAGGAACTTCACCTTACCTGCCTCCCGGCTGCAATGAGAAGGACGGAGGTGGGCGGGATGTTTACATCCTGCTCATCTCCGCCCCTCCACTTCAATTGGCCGCCTGCCGTGTGACGTCACTGTGACGCCGCACGACCCGCCCCCTAAGGAAGGAGGCGGGTCGCCGGCCAGAGGGACGTCGCACGGCAGGTATGTGCGTGTAAAGCTGCCGTAGCGATAATAATCGCTACGGCAGCTTTCACTATATATCGAACGTGCGACGGGGGCGGGACTATCGCGGCAGCATCGGTAACACATTGTTACCGATGTTGCAACGTGCAAAGCCCGCCTTAGACTGTTGACGCCAACTTTAGTGTACCATTAGAATAGATAAACTTATATAGAGCTTTCATGCATAATCGAGAACTGTGACTAGAAGTAGGGCGACACTGACAGAAAGACCAGGATTGGGTTATTGTTAGTGGAATTTGACAGCCAGAATCTCAGGTGATTGTATGCAACTAACAGTCAATTGTTACTGTGCACATTGCCAACTGTGATTTGATGTGTCTGATTTGTTTTTTTGTACTGCTTACTGATTAGCCATCCCTCTCCCAGCTCCCTGTTCTTGTACAATAAAAAAAACACTTGTTGTGAGTCACCACTGAGTCTTTATTGCATGTTGCAGTTCTGGCACCTGTATACACAACACATATGTGGGGTCCCTGTGACTTCAGGTGCCACAAGGTACTGCACCTCACCACAGTTATGGAGGAGGTCGTCACCAGTAAACCACCAACAACACACCAACCAACACGTAACATGGGAGCTCTTCCACTGGGACTGGGCTAGGGTAGGTGCTTGGGTGGCCATCACGAGGTATAGGACCTCTTGAACACTAGTTCAGGAACTCGGGAGGCGGGGCACCAACAAGGGAGTTAGGAGCCATCACACACAGTAGTCAGTCGGTTGCGAACGCAGCCAGCACCAGGTCGCACTCAGGAGGAGATAAGCAGAGACACGAACAGTTCGGGGCCCGTGGTCTGGAGCTAGAGGCTTGACCCGGGTTCTTAGGAAAGAAGGGGGATCCCAGGGTTCACGGGGCGTGTGGAAGGCACCAGTAGCTGGGGTGGAGGGAAACCGAAGGAAGGAGACGCACAGAAGGAAGCACTGTCCTCGACCTCCAAAGTATCTGGGATTGGCTGAAACCCATCACAGCGAAGCTCGGTGCTCCAACGGCGGTGTGCTTCCAGTGAGTAAAGATCTTGAACTACAGCTTCTGTGTTGTCCCGTTACTGCCAGCGCTTCCCACATCGCGCCCCATCGCCATTTCGCGACTACTACCACTACCATCATCCACCCTGGGCCAAGCTCTGCCGGTGGAGAGCTGCAGCACCGAAGCTGCGTTACCATCTGCCCCAGAAGTGAGAAGTCCCGCAGCGGCGGCTAATAACTGGCCGTACACCACGGGTGGCATCACAAACAACTACCCTCATCATCCCCATCCCCATCTTTATTGACACCATTGGGGTCACGGAACCGGGCAATGCCACTGCGGCGAACCCATGAGAAGAACCGCGGCTCGGTGACGAGTAACCCCCGACCCTGTGGGCACGTCACATACCAAGGATCTAAGGAGTGACCCTAAAACCAGTTCTGGGAAGTGAAGGAAAAAGTTTGGAAAGAACTTGCCTAATATTATTTTCTCTTTCACTATATAGGATGCACTGATAAGTCCTTGGGATCGGACCAAGCTTTTGTGACCACAGCCAGTGTCAGACCCAGCACCAATTGTTGAACAGTTGGTTCAACCCTCTAGATGCCACAGCTAATAAAGACTACAGCATTTAGGTGGTTTAGAGCATCGGTGGCTCCTCGGTCACCTAAATCATGACCTCAAATCAATTGCAGAACACTGATGGCTGCTATGGCAACTGGAAGCCTAGAAATGACCTCCATGTCTGCCAGCTCTGGTGGCCTACTCAGCCCTGCCATAAGCTGCATCTAACAGGCTGTGTGCCAGTGTAAAACAGACAGATCTAATAGGCTGCAAGTATTTCAATGGATTATACCAGAGATCAGCCTCCTGGGTGTTCAAGTCCCATAGTGAGAATAAGAAAAAACCTAAAAAAAAATCAATAACATTTGTAAACAGAAAATAAAAAAGCAGAAAAAAAGGTATTGAAAAATATTTTGTCATTAAAAATATTTTTTATGTAAAAACAAAAGCAAACAATAAACTTATATATAACTGGCTCGGAGTGACCCACACTATAAAACCATGACATATGTAACCCATATAGTGAATGCCATAAAAAAAAAGCAAAAAAAGTGCCAAAAATGCTGTTTTTATCATACTGTCTTGCAAACAAAATATGGAATGAAAAGTCATCAAAAAATTGTCTGTATAAGAGAATGGTATCACTGAAAATATCATCTCATCCTGAAAAAAAACAAGAATTACATATTTTTTTCATCCTGACTCATGAAACAGTTGGATAATATGAGCAATCTGGTCTGTTCATGTCATATCAGTAAATGATGCAATATTAACTTTCACCACTAGGTGTCCCCACATTAGCAGAATAAAAGCTTTTATGAACATTTTTGGTTTAACCAGTTAATATCACCCAACCTAAACAATTGGGATTTTTTTGCGGGATGAATTTTTATTTTCAATGATACCATTCTGGGATACATAATATTTTTGTAATTGACTTTTATTAACTTTTTTGGGGGGAAGGAAAGAAAAAGAAATCCCCTAAATCCCTGCTAACTGGGTATTAAAAAAAAAAATATCAAGTTACCTTTATTCTACAAATATGGTGGGGTTTTCAAATGTTTATAATTTCCATGTCATGGCATATTAAGACCAAAAAAAAACAACCTCTGATATAGCAGTCATACATACATGGCCATACATGGACCTTCCTTGCCCTAGGATGACACTCGTGGGTCATTGGCTTATAGAGGCATCTGTCATTGACTATAGAACATTCATTCTTCCCAGAGAGTTGATTACCCGGGGATGTTTTAGTATATTGTGTGGAGGTGGACAGATTTCTGCCCTTGATGACACAAAGATAACTATGTACATATTTTGTAGGGTGTAAGATGATGACAATGGTAATGGTTGTAGAAATGTTGCCATCTAGTGGCCGGTTTAGTTAGTGCTTGAAGAAACAGGTAGAGGTATTGGAAAGAGTTGAGCTGTGGAAGTAGCCCACAGGGCAGGAGCAAGTTCCTGTGGGAAGAGGAGAGACTCCATTTTTAGTTTGAGTTGGAGCTAAGGCCAGAGAGAGCTGAGTGTGGCCAGGTGTGTCAGGTTCAGGTTGGGCAGAACTCTGAAACTCCCAGGCGTGAAAACTTCTGGATGTCTAGAGCATAAGGCTAAGAGCTGGTGTTATGATGGTACTCAAAAGTTCCCTTCTGTATAGGGGTAGTGAGACAAGGAGTCGCTGGGAGGAAGAGTCATGGAGCCCAAAGCTAAGAGAGTGAAGACACTAAGTTCTGCGCAATACGGAGTTGGACCAGTTAATCTAGGGGCAGATTCTCTTGAGACGTCTGGGGCAAGAGGCTCAAGTAGGGCAGCGCAAGGGAGGAGTATTGACGTGGAGCTGCGGGTATGTGACAGAAGGGACTCTTAAGGTGTTGCAAACCTAGTGAGGGGTACAGCCTTGAAGCGTATTGTAACCTGAAATGGAACTGTGGCACCCTTGCGGCTTCAGTTGCCAGTCGAGTATTGCACTTTATTTTAGATGCGATATTCGCCTCGGGTAAGGAGGGGGTTAATCACCGATGTTCCATATTCACACTTTACATACAGCTTAGGAGCCTTCTCACTGGGGAGCTGGACTAGGGTAGGCAGGGGGTTGGCCATCACGAAGCATAGGAATTTCCCAGTCACTAGGACAACCACCTGGGGGGCAGGTTCCACTTGGGGTACGGTAGAAGTAGGAGCAACTCACACAATCTTCAATCAGTCTACCTGGGACATCAGTTCTGGTAACACGACACCCCCATCTTCTCTTCATCTTTTTCTTTCACGGGGCCTAGGCTTGGAGTGGAACGCTCAACCCAGGTTCCTCACTGCTGGAGGGGCAACTCTTACAAAGAACATTTTCCAAACACCTGTGGCTTCTTCCAACTTATCCGAGGTCGGCGGGGCCCATCACAGCGGTGACCAGTGCTACTGCGGCAACAACCGGGTTACTTAAAGAACTGTGAGTAAGACACCTGGAACCGCAACGGCCGACTCGGACTCTTATTACTGGCGCCGGCTCTACTACTACTCCCCTCATCATCCTACCCGGGGCCTGCTCCACCTGTGGGGAGCGACACCATCTTAGATGCTATTATCATCCGCCCCGGAGGACAGCGACAGAAGCGGTGGCTAATCCCTGGCCGTGAACTGCAGTGGCGTCACAAAAAAAATCCACCTCTTATTCCCCTTTTATTGTGGACACCTCAGGGCACGAAGCCGGGCAGGGCTACCCATGACATCCCCGGAAACGACACCACAACGATGAGTAAGGTTAACCCCCTGCCCCCTGGGTGCCACACTTCTCCCTCCTGCCATGCAGCCTTGCTCACTGAACCCTGTGCCAGTGCCCATGGACCCTGTTGGATGACATGAAGCTCTATCTCTTGGTCCTTTGGGGTCACCTTCCAGCGAATTCGTGTGCGGATGTGGCCTCAGTGCTTGCAGTCACCTCAGCTGCTGGTTTTACTAGTGGAGCACGGGGTTCTTCTCCTCTAGCTTAGGGACCAGTCCCCGTGTTGCGGCCAAGTCCTTCCACCTGTAGATTATATGTGGAACAAAGTCATGGGAGGTTATGACACTCCTGTGGTCTCTAGGACCCCTTCTGTCTGCGCCCGGGCCGAGCTGTACCAGCTCCAGGCCACGGGTCTTCGCACCTCCACTGCTCCTCTTCTTTTCTTCTTTGTCCACACTCCACTACTCTCTGTCTGTTCCCACTCATAAGACTCCACCCCCGGCCTGGCTTCGGGTATAATGACGCCCTTGCCATGTCTGATGAGGTGTTGCTGAGTGAGTGTTGTGTTTTTGTGTGAACCGGTGATGACCTCCTCCTTACCCAGGATGGAATACCACACCTCTGGGTGAGGTGCAGTACCTCTGTGGCGACTGAAGCCTCAGGGGCGCCACACAAGCAGGCAAGACACTGAGAACCAGGTAACAGACGCACTGGAGGCTGCAAGGAGACATGAAACAAGAAAAATAAAAGTCTTATACCAAGACACAGGTGTATGTCTTGTTGAGTCTTATGTAGGTCCAGGCAGATGATCAAAAAATAATGATAATAATAATAATAATAATAATAATAATAATAATAACAATGATAATAATATAAAACATAATGATAAATAATAATAACAATACATAATGATAAAGACAATGAAAATAATATTAACAATAATGCTAAATAATAATGATATCTATAATAAAAATAGCAATACTACTACTACTACTACTGCTGCTACTACTACTACTACTACTAATAATAATAATAATAATAATAATAATAAAAAAAATAATAGTAATGATAATAATAGCAAAAATAATAATACAAATATAATAATAAAATAACAGTAATAGTAATAATGATAGTGACAATAATAGTAATAATAATTGTGATAATAATTATAATATAAAAATTAATAGTAATGACAATAATTAGATAATACAGATGATATTAATAAACATATAACATTATTATTAATATTATTATTAATAATAATAATATAATAACAAATAATAGTAATGATAATAATAGCAAAGATAATAATACAAATATAATAATAAAATAACAGTAATAGTGATAGTGACAATAATAGTAATAATAATTATGATAATAATTATAATATAAAAAGTAATAGTAATGACAATAATTAGATAATACAGATGATATTAATAAACATATAACATTATTATTAATATTATTATTATTATTAATAATAATAATATAATAAAAAATAATAGTAATGATAATAATAGCAAAGATAATAATACAAATATAATAATAAAATAACAGTAATAGTGATAGTGACAATAATAGTAATAATAATTATGATAATAATTATAATATAAAAAAATAATAGTAATGATAATAATAGCAAAAATAATAATACAAATATAATAATAATATAACAGTAATAGTAATAATGATAGTGACAATAATAGTAATAATAATTGTGATAATAATTCTAATATAAAAAGTAATAGTAATGACAATAATTAAATAATACAGATGATATTAATAAACATATAACATTATTAATAATAATAATAATAATAATAATAATATAATAAAAAATAATAGTAATGATAATAATAGTAAAGATAATAATACAAATATAATAATAAAATAACAGTAATAGTAATAATGATAGTGACAATAATAGTAATAATAATTATGATAATAATTATAATATAAAAAATAATAGTAATGACAATAATTAAATAATACAGATGATATTAAAAAACATATAACATTATTATTATTATTATTATTATTATTATTATTATTATTAAATGCTATTTTAAACCCATGGTGGCTGTTGTTATCTCTCTTGGGGCTGCAGATCTAGCCCTAAAATTTGGGTTGAAAACATGGTACCAGTGCATTCCAGAAAGGGTTTAGTCCATTGGATAGGCAATTTAATATGTTAGAAGTGAAACTCCCATCATTGTGTAGAGATCCATCATCATGAGATCTATGAGAAGTAATCAGCAGGTTCTGCTAATTGAATAAAGCCTGTGGTTAATGATTGCTGGTGGAATCCGCAGCGCCATGTGGACTCTACCCCACTCTTATCAGCAGAAACCGCCAGCACCATTAGTCAGGGGCACAGCCCTTTTCTTTTCGAACTTGACATTAAGAAGCTTTGCTGGCTCATTAACAAGACTCGCTCTGGAATTAATGGCTTGTGAAGATCCCTGTGTCAGCGACTGAAGTGCCCAGACCTGAGGACGGCAGGATCCATAGCGCCCATCTGTACGGATATAATGTACATACAGGTTACATCTATATGGAAAGAAAAGATTCCTAATACGGGATCGTAAGGTAATCACCCGGCCCCTTCCCTATGGAATATTACAAACTATGTCTTCTTATATTGTTCTTGTGTAATTTTCTTATATTCTTTATGATGAATGTAGTAAATGTTCAGATACCTGTGAATGTAACACAAAATATAAAATCCCTTAAGGGTACTTTACACGCTGCGACATCGCTGCTGATATATCATCGGGGTCACGTTGTTAGTGATGCACATCCAGCGCCGGTAGCGACATCGCAGCATGTAACACTAATGAGCGACGATCAACGATCGCAAAATCGTTCCAGATCGTTGACACGTCGTTCATTTCCATAATGTCGTTACTGCTGCAGGTACGATGTTGTTCGTCGTTCCTGCGGCAGCACACATCGCTATGTGTGACACCGCGGGAGCGATGAACATCTCCTTACCTGCGTCCATCGGCAATGCGGAAGAAAGAAGGTGGGCGGGACGTTACGTCCCGCTCATCTCCGCCCCTCCTCTTCTATTGGTCGGCCGCTTAGTGACGCCGCTGTGACGCCGAACACACCTCCCCCTTGAAGGAGGGATTGTTCGGCAGTCACAGCGACGTCGCCGACCAGGTAAGTGCGTGTGAAGCTGCCGTAGCGATTATGTTCACTACGGCAGCAATCACCACATATCGCATGTGCGACGGGGGAGGGTGCTATCGCACTGGATATCGCTAGCAATTGCTAGCGATGTCGCCACGTGTAAAGCCCACCTTAGTCCGGCATTATAGAAGTGGATTATCAGAAAATCTGGATTATCAGTCACAGAGAAAAATAGAATGTTTTCTAATGAGATTACAACATTTCCAGGGAGAACTGTGACACAAGTTATAGCGCCAAGGAGTTCAGTGATTATTGCTTTTACTTCAATTTTTTTTGGGGGGGGAGAAAAATGTGACTTTTGGGGTATTTCATAGAGAAAGTACAAGGCCGGAACCTTACCACTGGTGTAGTGGAGGCAGGCCATGACTTTGGTTAGGTGGGCAGAGGTGACCTCTGTCAGGGGTGGGGTGATAGGGACCGTTGGAGTTTATATAGTCAGGTTTGGGGGTGGGGGTAATCTATGGCCCATGCGTTCTAAGGATAGTACCACCCACACTCCCTTATTGAGTTATTCCAGAGTCATGGTGGCTATTGGAGGTTGGAGTGAGTCCTTGGAGTTGGTTTAAATTGGTTTTGGGGATCCATGGAGTTATGGATCCCTTAATTTGCTGGTGGTGGTCTGGTGTTTTGGGGGAGAACCTCTAGCAATGGAATGCCAGGTCCCATTATTGGTGTACATTCCTCCCCCACTTTTTTGTTTTTCGTGCTCCCGAGCCGGTGGTCACAACTGGGAGTAAGTGTGGTTCAGGGGGAGGTCACTGTAATTGGTTGTAATCACCAAACTTTAGGAGCTTCGAGGATCCAACCCAATCTGAGTTATTTATGAATGTTTCATGTTGTTCAATAAAAGGCTGCTGTGGCCATTTCATTCAACGTGGTGTCAGCGTCTTAATTCGGAATTAATGGCGGGGATTGAGTCGGAGGGGGTTCTGGGGACAGGACGTATGAGGGGAATGTCATCGTAACATCGAATATACCAAAGTCAAGGAATTTTTAAGGCCCACACTAAATTTATAAGAAAAGTTTGACAAATTAGACAATATTTGTGTGTTTCAGTAATCCAAATGTTTTTAGATAGATTTTTTTAATACAACTTTCTTTAAGAATCGCAAAGAAAGTTGCAAAATAACTCCAGAAAAGAGGAGATCTAGCGATACGTTATGATTGTTCAAAGCTTCTTCCATCTAGACAACCCATGTTAGTAATATCTATCTAATATCTACGGTATCCACTGAGCCACAGTCAAGTTCGATTGCTGTCATGATTCTGAACACTTTGTTTGTGTGTTCATTGCTTTTCAACCAACAAGTGTTCCCAACGTTGCAATTCAATCTGCCCTATCACAGTTATGGTTGTAACTATTTAAAGCTTTCCCGGACTTGCATTTCCAGCTGGACCCTGCTTGGAACTATAGTCTGTCTCCCAACTGCTTTTCCTGGCAGATTGTTACTTGTGGTTCATTTTAGTTTTTAATCTGCCCCATCCCCTGGATTCTTAAGGAGGGACTGCTTAGGAAGCAAAGGTTCGAGTGGTCATATTAGTCATCCAGGTAGGGTTGTTTCAGTCTGCTCAGGGGTCTTTAGGGACTGCGGAGCTGAGATCTCTAGTCTGTAAAAGAATCAGGTAAGTCAGGTGCAGTAATTTTGAGTTAGACCTTAGTTTTCTTTATTTTCCATGTGTGCACCATAGTGCGAAAAAAAATTTCCCCAGCCCTCCCCATTGTTTGGGTGTGCTGAGACGTCACTATGGATGTCATGAACGCCTTGGTAGCGCCATTGCAGCTCCTAACTGTGGAAGGGGTGAGAATTAAAAAAAAGCAACAACATTAATTTTCCACCACTGCAGAGTTTTTCCCATCCAAAGGTTGCCTCCGGACCTAGGGTAAAATTGCCAGACTGCTTTGACAGGGACCGAAGTAAGTTTTCCATTTTTTTCTATTCAAGTATCCTGTGACATCTGAAGGGCAGGCTCAGCGTGTCGGCTTTATTATTTGTTTTGTGGGGATCCTCAGGTTTGGGCATTTTCTTTGCCTGACAATTTACAGTGACCCTGATAAGGTTGCTGTGGCTGTGTCAGCGATCCGCAGGTTGGCTGTCACGCTTGGTATGGGGGGGGGAGACACCAAACGAACAGTAAAAGAAGGGAGCAGGAGGGAAACCCTAGAGAAGTTCCACACTTATGCGCTTATCAGGATACCTAGGCCCTACCTGGCTCTAAAATAAGCCCTAGGTACAGACCGAGTGGAATAAGCACTAGTCAACCCTTCTAAGGGGTACTTCACACACAGCGAGATCGCTACTGAGTCACGGTTTTTGTGACCTCATTAGCGATCTCGCTGTGTGTGACACTGAGCAGCGATCTGGCCCCTGCTGTGAGATCGCTGCTCGTTACACACAGCCCTGGTTCGTTTTTTTATTGTTGCTCTCCCGCTGATTAGCACACATCGCTGTGTGTGACAGCGAGAGAGCAACAATCCTGAATGTGCAGGGAGCAGGAGCCGGCGTCTGACAGCCTGCGGTAAGCTGTAACCAAGGTAAACATCGGGTAACCAAGGTGGTTACCCGATATTTACCTTCGTTACCAGCCTCCGCAGCTCTCATGCTGCCAGTTCCGGCTCCTGCTCCCTGCACACGCTAAGTTAAGCGGTGTGAGCTGGTAACTAAGGTAAAAATCGGGTAACCATACCCGATGTTTACCTTAGTTACCAGTGTCCGCAGGGTCCAGACGCCGGCTCCGTGCAAGCGCAGCGTCGCTTGCACGTCGCTGCTGGCTGGGGGCTGGTCACTGGTCGCTGGTGAGATCTGCCTGTTTGACAGCTCACCAGCGACCATGTAGCGATGCAGCAGCGATCCTGACCAGGTCAGATCGCTGGTCGGATCGCTGCTGCATCGCTAAAGTGTGAAGGTACCCTAGGTCCTAAAGAACACACAAGGGAGACAAACAAGGGAATGCAAAATTAACACTTATCTCCATGATGACTTTAATAGAAAGATAGTAACCCACAACGTGTTTCCACTGGAGATTACAAGCTAACTGCTTGCAATCTGGATAGCTTAGGGTACCTTCACACTTAGCGATGCAGCAGCGATCCGACCAGCGATCTGACCTGGTCAGGATCGCTGCTGCATCGCTACATGGTCGCTGGTGAGCTGTCAAACAGGCAGATCTCACCAGCGACCACTGAACAGCCCCCAGCCAGCAGCGACGTGCAAGCGACGCTGCGCTTGCACGGAGCCGCCGACTGGAAGCTGCGGAGACTGGTAACTAAGGTAAACATCGGGTATGGTTACCCGATGTTTACATTAGTTACCAGCGCTGTGTGCAGAGAGCAGGGAGCCGCGCACACTGAGCGCTGGCTCCTTGCTCTCCTAGCTGCTGTACACATCGGGTTAATTAACCCGATGTGTACAGCAGCTACATGTGCAGAGAGCCGGAGCCGGCAGCACAGGCAGCGTGAGAGCTGCAGAGGCTGGTAACTAAGGTAAATATCGGGTAACCACCTTGGTTACCCGATGTTTATCTTGGTTACAAGCTTACCTCAGCTGTCAGACGCCGGCTCCTGCTCCCTGCTCGCTTCATTTGTCGCTCTCTCGCTGTCACACACAGCGATCTGTGTGTCACAGCGGGAGAGCGGCTTTGAAGAAAACGAACCAGGGCTGTGTGTAACGAGCAGCGATCTCGCAGCAGGGGCCAGATCGCTGCTCAGTGTCACACACAGCGAGATCGCTAATGAGGTCACTGCTGCGTCACAAAAAGCGTGACTCAGCAGCGATCTCGGCAGCGAGATCGCTGTGTGTGAAGCACCCCTTAGAGGTAACTCTATCAATGGCTATAAACCAAGGGGAAATGCAGGTATATATAGACACAGGGAGAGGAGATAAGGACTTGCAGCTGAACTGCCAAGATATTAGCAGGGTCCAAAAGGGAGAGAGTTAACCTTAACAGAGAAAATACATAGAACTCCATTCACACCATTGAAGAAATAATGGAATATCAAAAAGTTTGTGCAGCCAAATGCAGCGACCTTCTGCAGCCGGACACCACAGGGTTATTTGTTAAGTGTGAAATACCATTGACATTGGCTTATGGTAATCGTAAAGTGGAGGACTATCAGAAGTTGGGCAGTAGACACCTCCTGGAATGATCCAGATCTCCGCAGTCAGTTTGTCAGGGACTTTTTAATACGAACAGATACATGATGGAATATAGTCCCTCTACTTGAGGAGGCAATGTCACTGGCTATTCGTTTAGACAGACTTTTTAGGGTTAAGGACACATTTAAGGGTATGTCAGTGATTCCTCTCATTCAGTGGACACGGGTGAACCTTTACAAATTGGGGCCTTGTGAGAGTGCAAGGAAAGAAATGAACTGGGAACCTCTGCTTGTTTTTGCTTGCACTGTGGTCATTCTGGTCATGTTATGATTCAGTGTTTCCTGTACAAGAATTAATTTCTTGAAAAAAAACCCTAAAGGGATTATAAGGCGTAATGACACAGGTCCTAAGAGTCTGAAATCATCTTTCATGCATACAAGTGTCTTTGAGTGCAAATGTCGCGGGCGGAGGAGGGTACACCGCGCTCTCCCCACTGCTCGGGTCCGGCTGCTGCGGCCTGCTGCTGCTCGGTGGCTCGAGCGATGGGCCGGATCCCGGGGACTCTGGCGGCGCTCCTCGCCCGTGAGTGAAAGGGGGTTTGGGTGTGGGGATTGTTTATTGTCCGTGACGCCACCCACGGTTGTGGTGATTTGTAGACACCACCGCTGCTCTGTATGGGGATCCCGGGAGTGATGGTATGGAGCAGCTGGATGTTAATCCTCCCCTCCGTGGGTAGGGGGTTTGGTGGTCCCGGGGCCCAGTGATGAGGTGGGTGATGCAGGGCTTGGTGGGATGCAGGGACGCGGGGGCAGCCCTATGCCTTGCGGCACTGTGGTACTCACTCAGCCTGAGACGATGACACAGTTCTCGGTAAAACACACGGCTGGAAAGACGGTTCCCACGGACGGCTGCACTTGCTTTCCCCAGTAGGTGACGGTGACGGTCCCTTTTTCCTGCACCTAAGATGATGATGGTTGCGATGGGTTCCCACCGGTAACCCGCTCCCCGGCTTGGATATGGGCCGGAGGAGCCCTACTTTGCCCGCAGGCGCTGGCCCTGAGAAACTGGTGCCCTGGCGGTGGCGGTGTCTCTCTGTAACGGTTGGACTGTTGCCTTCAATCGGGACTTGGTTGTTGGGAGACAGTCGTCCCCTTCACTGACGGATTTGGCAAATTATGGCGACTCCTAGCCTTGCCGGGATCCGAAAGGCCCCTGCCCTGGTGCTGACTGTTCTTCGTATACTGCTCCAGACCGCCGGGTCACCACCCGTCCGCGGTCCTTCCAGCAACCTCCGAGCAGTCCCCCTGCAGACTATCACCGCCGTCTGCTGACCTTGCTGTCACAGTCCGGGGTACACACCCGGACCAGCTTCAGGCTTTCTTAACTGTCACTTTTTACTCCTTCTCTCAAGCTCCTCTACCACTTCCTTCTACTTCACTCCGCTGGCTTGAACTTTACTCCTAACTCAAGCTCTTCCCTGAGCTCACTGCCTGGTTTTCCCACCTCCAGGGCTGTGAACTCATCGGTGGGCGGAGCCAACCGCCTGGCCCACCCCCTGGTGTGAACACCAGCTCCTGGAGGAAGGCAACAAGGATTTTTGGGTTAGCTTTGGTGTTCCTAACTGGGGTGTAGGGTGTGGTGGTGCGATGACCTCTGACCCCTGGCTTGCCCAGGGCGTCACATTCCCCCTTAGCAAAATGCAGACCGTCCGCGGGCTGCCCGTCCAACACCGGTTTTATTTTCTGTAAAATATATAAAAAGGTAAACGGTAACATATTTACATCTTATGACATCATCCCACATCGGGAGGCACATTTCTTAAACGTTGCAAATGGTTTACGGTTACGGTTTCCGCTCTCTCCCACCCAAGTAACCTGGCCCTGATGCTGCCCCTACAACCCAGGCAGCACCCCTTGACCCAAGTCCAGCACAAGTCACCCGAGCGGGATCTGTCCTTCCCCTCCAGAGGGTAGCCACCGGTCCCTGTGGTGGCTGGGCCCCAGCCGGCTCTACTGCGGGCCCTCCCTCCAACCTGCCTCTCCGGAGGCGGCACTACGGAAACGGTAACGGTAAACAACTTATTTACATTCCACTAGCGTCTGTGGTTGCCCTGCAAGTTCACGGGCTTGTCCATAAGGAGTCCCTTATGCAACCTTTTCAAACGGTCCCCACGGGGACAACGGTGCCGGCAACGGCCGGTTTTCTGAATCACGGTAGAATCAGATGAGGCTTCGGTTTCATTTTACTTATCATCATCAGAACTTTCAAACAAACTCAGTGGTGGTCCCAACGGGGACAACTTTTAAGCGGAGGACCGCCGGCTTAGCAGTCCATCCTCAATCGCGGGGCTCTAGTGCCACCTTCACATGGTGCACCGCCGTGGACCCAGATGGTAGCTAGCTGCGGGTCATCTTCCTCCATATTCATGCGGGCATGCACATCCGCTCTACAACCCTCTCGGGCGTCGATCTCCCTGCGCAGCTGCTGTTGCCGTCGCTCCCAGCCGGGAGCACTTTCTGTTTGCTCCGGTTCAGCGTGTGCGGGGGACGGGCCCAGCCAGAGTCCCTCCGTGTCGGCTACGACCGGCACCTTCAGTAATGAGGGACCCCGCTGTGACATGGCCTGCTCTGCCTCCTGGCAGCTGTATCCCCGCCGTGCCTCCGGTGCATCTTTGCTGACGGCTTCAGCCTTCGGCTTCTTCCATGGAAGCAGATCAGGGCGGTCACGAGCTTCTGCTGCAGGTCGGTCCGCCGGGGCGGATTGGCAGGGTACCGCTACCGGTGGTGGTGGTAGCGGGCCTAGTGGCGGGGCAGCAGCAGCCAACACGGGTAGCGGGGGAGGTGGCAGGGCGAGCGGGTATGGACCGGGTCCCTCAGCCGCGATGACCGACCCACTAGGGGCACAGGGGCGTGGGTCACTTACCCTCCCTTCCAAGACTCCCTCCATCTCGCGTCTCCGTATGGCCGCCACCACTTCCGCCATGTCGGCCTCCCACTCCTCAATGAGGAGCTGCATGCGGACCTGCAGACGGCTGCTTAGCTGGACGGTCCGGACTTCCACCCACGCTATGGGGCCAGGCGCGGGGACCACGGTGTTGTCGGTCGGACTCAGCATCTTTAGCAGCGGCCCCTTCCAGGAACAAGTCAATGGCCGCAGGGTCCTGGCGTCCCTGCTTCTATAGCTGCGTTCACATGCAGCCAGCCGCCATCGCGTCCCCCTTAGCTTCTCTTTAGCCACTCCTCTATCGGGGCGGGGTTTTGGCCTTCGCGCCTCTGCTACTCGAGAAGACGCTCGAGCGGGGACTTTTCGCGCCAAAGATGGCGGCTTCTGAAATTTTCTGGCCGGACACCTCCGGCGGTAACAAGGCGCACCTCTACCAGACAGCAGAGCGGTAAGATCCTGTTCGTGACGCCAAGTTGTCGCGGGCGGAGGAGGGGACGCCGCGCTCTCCCCACTGCTCGGGTCCGGCTGCCGCGGCTGCTGCGGCCTGCTGCTGCTCGGTGGCTCGAGCGATGGGCCGGATCCCGGGGACTCTGGTGGCGCTCCTCGCCCGTGAGTGAAAGGGGGTTTGGGTGTGGGGATTGTTTATTGTCCGTGACGCCACCCACGGTTGTGGTGATTTGTAGACACCACCGCTGCTCTGTATGGGGATCCCGGGAGTGATGGTATGGAGCAGCTGGATGTTAATCCTCCCCTCCGTGGGTAGGGGGTTTGGTGGTCCCGGGGCCCAGTGATGAGGTGGGTGATGCAGGGCTTGGTGGGATGCAGGGACGCGGGGGCAGCCCTATGCCTTGCGGCACTGTGGTACTCACTCAGCCTGAGACGATGACACAGTTCTCGGTAAAACACACGGCTGGAAAGACGGTTCCCACGGACGGCTGCACTTGCTTTCCCCAGTAGGTGACGGTGACGGTCCCTTTTTCCTGCACCTAAGATGATGATGGTTGCGATGGGTTCCCACCGGTAACCCGCTCCCCGGCTTGGATATGGGCCGGAGGAGCCCTACTTTGCCCGCAGGCGCTGGCCCTGAGAAACTGGTGCCCTGGCGGTGGCGGTGTCTCTCTGTAACGGTTGGACTGTTGCCTTCAATCGGGACTTGGTTGTTGGGAGACAGTCGTCCCCTTCACTGACGGATTTGGCAAATTATGGCGACTCCTAGCCTTGCCGGGATCCGAAAGGCCCCTGCCCTGGTGCTGACTGTTCTTCGTATACTGCTCCAGACCGCCGGGTCACCACCCGTCCGCGGTCCTTCCAGCAACCTCCGAGCAGTCCCCCTGCAGACTATCACCGCCGTCTGCTGACCTTGCTGTCACAGTCCGGGGTACACACCCGGACCAGCTTCAGGCTTTCTTAACTGTCACTTTTTACTCCTTCTCTCAAGCTCCTCTACCACTTCCTTCTACTTCACTCCCCTGGCTTGAACTTTACTCCTCACTCAAGCTCTTCCCTGAGCTCACTGCCTGGTTTTCCCGCCTCCAGGGCTGTGAACTCATCGGTGGGCGGAGCCAACCGCCTGGCCCACCCCCTGGTGTGAACACCAGCTCCTGGAGGAAGGCAACAAGGATTTTTGGGTTAGCTTTGGTGTTCCTAACTGGGGTGTAGGGTGTGGTGGTGCGATGACCTCTGACCCCTGGCTTGCCCAGGGCGTCCCATTCCCCCTTAGCAAAATGCAGACCGTCCGCGGGCTGCCCGTCCAACACCGGTTTTATTTTCTGTAAAATATATAAAAAGGTAAACGGTAACATATTTACATCTTATGACATCATCCCACATCGGGAGGCACATTTCTTAAACGTTGCAAACGGTTTACGGTTACGGTTTCCGCTCTCTCCCACCCAAGTAACCTGGCCCTGATGCTGCCCCTACAACCCAGGCAGCACCCCTTGACCCAAGTCCAGCACAAGTCACCCGAGCGGGATCTGTCCTTCCCCTCCAGAGGGTAGCCACCGGTCCCTGTGGTGGCTGGGCCCCAGCCGGCTCTACTGCGGGCCCTCCCTCCAACCTGCCTCTCCGGAGGCGGCACTACGGAAACGGTAACGGTAAACAACTTATTTACATTCCACTAGCGTCTGTGGTTGCCCTGCAAGTTCACGGGCTTGTCCATAAGGAGTCCCTTATCCAACCTTTTCAAACGGTCCCCACGGGGACAACGGTGCCGGCAACGGCCGGTTTTCTCAATCACGGTAGAATCAGATGAGGCTTCGGTTTCATTTTACTTATCATCATCAGAACTTTCAAACAAACTCAGTGGTGGTCCCAACGGGGACAACTTTTAAGCGGAGGACCGCCGGCTTAGCAGTCCATCCTCAATCGCGGGGCTCTAGTGCCACCTTCACATGGTGCACCGCCGTGGACCCAGATGGTAGCTAGCTGCGGGTCATCTTCCTCCATATTCATGCGGGCATGCACATCCGCTCTACAACCCTCTCGGGCGTCGATCTCCCTGCGCAGCTGCTGTTGCCGTCGCTCCCAGCCGGGAGCACTTTCTGTTTGCTCCGGTTCAGCGTGTGCGGGGGACGGGCCCAGCCAGAGTCCCTCCGTGTCGGCTACGACCGGCACCTTCAGTAATGAGGGACCCCGCTGTGACATGGCCTGCTCTGCCTCCTGGCAGCTGTATCCCCGCCGTGCCTCCGGTGCATCTTTGCTGACGGCTTCAGCCTTCGGCTTCTTCCATGGAAGCGGATCAGGGCGGTCACGAGCTTCTGCTGCAGGTCGGTCCGCCGGGGCGGATTGGCAGGGTACCGCTACCGGTGGTGGTGGTAGCGGGCCTAGTGGCGGGGCAGCAGCAGCCAACACGGGTAGCGGGGGAGGTGGCAGGGTGAGCGGGTATGGACCGGGTCCCTCAGCCGCGATGACCGACCCACTAGGGGCACAGGGGCGTGGGTCACTTACCCTCCCTTCCAAGACTCCCTCCATCTCGCGTCTCCGTATGGCCGCCACCACTTCCGCCATGTCGGCCTCCCACTCCTCAATGAGGAGCTGCATGCGGACCTGCAGACGGCTGCTTAGCTGGACGGTCCGGACTTCCACCCACGCTACGGGGCCAGGCGCGGGGACCACGGTGTTGTCGGTCGGACTCAGCATCTTTAGCAGCGGCCCCTTCCAGGAACAAGTCAATGGCCGCAGGGTCCTGGCGTCCCTGCTTCTATAGCTGCGTTCACATGCAGCCAGCCGCCATCGCGTCCCCCTTAGCTTCTCTTTAGCCACTCCTCTATCGGGGCGGGGTTTTGGCCTTCGCTCCTCTGCTACTCGAGAAGACGCTCGAGCGGGGACTTTGCGCGCCAAAGATGGCGGCTTCTGAAATTTTCTGGCCGGACACCTCCGGCGGTAACAAGGCACACCTCTACCAGACAGCAGAGCGGTAAGATCCTGTTCGTGACGCCAAGTTGTCGCGGGCGGAGGAGGGGACGCCGCGCTCTCCCCACTGCTCGGGTCCGGCTGCCGCGGCTGCTGCGGCCTGCTGCTGCTCGGTGGCTCGAGCGATGGGCCGGATCCCGGGGACTCTGGTGGCGCTCCTCGCCCGTGAGTGAAAGGGGGTTTGGGTGTGGGGATTGTTTATTGTCCGTGACGCCACCCACGGTTGTGGTGATTTGTAGACACCACCGCTGCTCTGTATGGGGATCCCGGGAGTGATGGTATGGAGCAGCTGGATGTTAATCCTCCCCTCCGTGGGTAGGGGGTTTGGTGGTCCCGGGGCCCAGTGATGAGGTGGGTGATGCAGGGCTTGGTGGGATGCAGGGACGCGGGGGCAGCCCTATGCCTTGCGGCACTGTGGTACTCACTCAGCCTGAGACGATGACACAGTTCTCGGTAAAACACACGGCTGGAAAGACGGTTCCCACGGACGGCTGCACTTGCTTTCCCCAGTAGGTGACGGTCCCTTTTTCCTGCACCTAAGATGATGATGGTTGCGATGGGTTCCCACCGGTAACCCGCTCCCCGGCTTGGATATGGGCCGGAGGAGCCCTACTTTGCCCGCAGGCGCTGGCCCTGAGAAACTGGTGCCCTGGCGGTGGCGGTGTCTCTCTGTAAAGGTTGGACTGTTGCCTTCAATTGGGACATGGTTGTTGGGAGACAGTCGTCCCCTTCACTGACGGATTTGGCAAATTATGGCGACTCCTAGCCTTGCCGGAATCCGAAAGGCCCCTGCCCTGGTGCTGACTGTTCTTCGTATACTGCTCCAGACCGCCGGGTCACCACCCGTCCGCGGTCCTTCCAGCAACCTCCGAGCAGTCCCCCTTCAGACTATCACCGCCGTCTGCTGACCTTGCTGTCACAGTCCGGGGTACACACCCGGACCAGCTTCAGGCTTTCTTAACTGTCACTTTTTACTCCTTCTCTCAAGCTCCTCTACCACTTCCTTCTACTTCACTCCCCTGGCTTGAACTTTACTCCTCACTCAAGCTCTTCCCTGAGCTCACTGCCTGGTTTTCTCGCCTCCAGGGCTGTGAACTCCTCGGTGGGCGGAGCCAACTGCCTGGTCCACCCCCTGGTGTGAACACCAGCTCCTGGAGGAAGGCAACAAGGATTTTTGGGTTAGCTTTGGTGTTCCTAACTGGGGTGTAGGGTGTGGTGGTGCGATGACCTGTGACCCCTGGCTTGCCCAGGGCGTCACACAAAATCTGGGTTTATTGTCACCTCTTCATTTATAGAATCAGGCTCTACCTTATATCTCATTGACAGTGATTTCACTCTTGAATTAGGATTCAGTGTTTATATTCTCACGTATCCTATTCCTGTGTCAGATATTGATAATTCTCCCCTTGCCCAAAGTCATGTTACTTCTAAAGTCGAGAATGTTTGTATGAAAGAGGGAGAGTTACACACATAATCCATATCACTTATGGTCCTTCCTTCTTTACCTGCTAAACTCGTGTTGGGTATACCCTGGTTGGTTAAACACAATCCTACCATCAATTGGGAGATTCGGGAGATTACTGTAAGTCATGGGGGACGTTTGGTCCTCCAGTTGCTTATCAAAGTCCTTGGCATCTGTAAGATCTCATCTTTCTGGATTTATTCAGGATTTCGAGGATGTGTTTTCTGAGATGGAGTGTGGAGTTCTTCCTCCACATAGGTCATCTGATTGCAAGATCGATTTCATACCAGGTGCCAAAATGCTGAAATCCCATTTGTTTAGCCTCTATCTTCAAGAAACAAATGCATTAAAGGAGTATATCCAAAATAGTCTGGCCAAGGCCATATACGGCCAACCACCTCTCCAGTAGCCTTTAAGCCATTCTTTAAGAAAATAGATAGAGGTTTGCATTCATGCTTGGATTTTAGAGAGATTAATAAGATCATGTTCACAATCCATATCCTTTAACTCGTATACCTGAACGGTTTAATCAACTAGCTGGAGCCAAATGGTTTTCTAAGCTTAATCTGAGACATTTTTGCCCTCTGATAGGTAAATTTGTGGTGATTTATTTGAATGACATATTGGTTTACTTACTTTCTCGTGAGGAGCTTCATCAGCATGTTCAACAGGTTCCTCAAATTTTTGTAGCAATCATTTATTTGCCATACTGGAGAAATGTCAATTTGAGGTTCAACAGGTACATTTTGAGGTCATTTGGTTTCTTCATCTGGGTTTCAGATGGATCCTGTTGAGGTACAGGCCATCCTGGATTGCGTACAACCTACTAACCTTAAAGCATTGCAGAGATTCTTAGGTTTTGCTAAGTTCATTAAGAATCTCTTAGTTATTGTAAAGCCTCTTACCGATATGACCAAGAGGGGTACTGACTTCTCCTCTTCGTCTAAGGAAGCTGTTGAGGCCTTTGCTGCTCTCAAGTCAGCCTTCTCTAAGGCTCTGGTCCTCAGTCAACAGGAGGGTGATCTGCCTTTTGTGGTCAAGCTTGACACCTCTTCTTTGGGAATTGGTGCTGTTCTGTCACAAAAGAAAAATGGTTACCTACATCCTCATGCCTTTTTTTTTTCTCAGAAGTTCTCACAAGCCAAGTCGAATTATGATATTGGGGCCTGAGAGCTTTTGGCAGTTAAGAGAGCATTTGAGAAGTGGAGACATTGGATTAAGGGGGCTAAACATAAGGTGACAATCTTTAATCGACCATAAAACCTGAAGTATGTTGACGCCGCCAAATGTCTAAACACAAGACAGGCCCGGTGGACATTTTTTTTTTGCCCGGTTTGATTTCTCTGTGACGTAACTCCCTGGATCTAAGAATGTTAAGGCTGATGCTTTGTCACATAGCTTTGTTCCAGAATTGAGAGACGACAATCTGGTTAAGATTGTAAGTGAAGGGGTTGTGGTGGGTGCTTTGAGAATTGACTCCGACAGCGCATTTAGGAGGCTCAGGATAGTGCCCCAGAGAGATTGCCTGTGAAGAAACTTTTTGTTCCATACTCTTTATACACAGATCTTCTTAATGAAATGCATTATTCCTGCTGGCCGGTCACCCAGGTTCTTCTGCTGCTTGGAGAGCTATTTTTAGGGCCTTTTTGGTGGCGCTTGTAAGGATGTTGATAAATATGTTCGGAAATGCAGTTTATGCCAGAGCTAAAACTTATTGACAGTCCCCAGCGTGTTTTCTCCTACTTAGCGAGGTTTTGTCTCAGCCGTGGACGCACTTGTGAATGGTCTTCATCACTGATCTACCTAATTGTGGTGGTTAATACTGTAGTGTGGGGGGTGGTGGACCATTTCAGCAAGACATTTCATTTGGTTCCTCTTCGAAGATTGCCTATGGCTAAGAGTCTAGCTACATTATTAATCTTGCTCAATGTGAAATTGCATGGAGTGCCTAGGAACATTATTTCCAACAGAGGGGTTCAATTTTAGCTAGCTTTGGTGTAGTTTTTGCTCCAGATTAGGTATTAAACTGTCATTCTCCTCAGGGTATCATCCCGGGACAGAAAGCATGAAGCAAGAGGTAGAATAGTATTTAAGATGTTTTGTTTCATCTAATCAGAAGGACTCAGTGGATTTGCCGCTTCCTGCTGAGGTCGCTCTCAATAATTGCACCACTACAGCTACCGATAACTCGCCTTTTTTCTGGTGCAGGGGTTTTCATTCTGTTTTTGGAAATTTTTCGAGTTTGCAGTCCTCTGGACAAGAGGAAGAGAGATTTTCTTCATATTTGATTAAGTTATGGAGGGAAGTTGAAAAAAGTCTTATGGTAACTTGTGACCAGACCAAGAGAACTGTGAACCGCAGATATAGGAGGGCTGCTGTCTTTAGGGTGGGACAATATGTTTGATTATCCTCTAAAAAATCTATGCCTTAAAGTGCCTTCTAACAAATTTGTTCCCAAACATGTTGGTCTGGATAAGGCAATTAAAATCCTTAATCATGTGATGGTCACGGTGGCAGGGAGGATCAAAAATTCCTTCCACTCTTTCCTTAAAAGGTTTGAGGGGACATCTGGTCTTTGACGCATAATTGAGGAGGATTTGGAGGAAGATCACAAGTATGAGGTGGTGCAAGTGCTGGGTGCTAGAAGCGTCAGACGCCAGCTACAATATTTTATTAAATGGAATGGTCCGGAGGATAACTTCTAGGTAGATCTGCATGCTGATGGCCTGGTAAAAGACTTTTATCAGCGACATCAGAGAGAGATATCTCACAGGGTTCAGTGGCCCCTTGTGCATGGGGAGGGTACTGTCATGCCTCAGATTTGATCCAGCAATATCCTGTGCTGAGATCCTTTTCCCTCTCCACTCAGCCACAGTCAGGTTTGGTTGCTGTTTTGGTTCTGAACACTTTGCTTGTGTGTTCATTGTCTTTTTACCTACAAGTGTTTCCAATCCTGTAACTCTATCATCCAGCGGGTGTAACTATTTAAAGCCTTCCTTGGGCTGGAAATTCCTGCTGGTGATAGTTCTGAAGTGGACCCTGCTTGGAAGTACAGCCTGTTTGCTGAGGGCTTTTTCTGGCAGATTGTTACTTTTGATTTACCTTATTGTTTACTCCTCACTTTTCCGTGCATTCTTAAGGAGGTACGTGATACCTTCAATGGCTGCTTAGGAAGGAAAGGTCCAAGTGGTCATCGTAGTTATCCAGTTAGGGTTTTTTCAGTCTGCACAGGGAATTTAGGGACTGTGCAGCTAGAAATCTCTAGTCTGTACACGAACCAGGCAGATCAGGTGTAGTTTTGAGTTAGACTTTAGTATTCTTAATTTTCCATGTGTGCACTAGATTGCGCATAACATCTTCCTTCTAAATCTTCCCTATCTGTGAGTGATATTATTGAGATGTGGAAGGAACTGCAGCAACTCAGCCATGACGTGGTGACCCTGTAATGTTACAGAGCGAGGGACCGAGTGCTGAGGAGCAGAGGGAAGAAAAGTCCCCACCGCTCTGCTGACCCCATAACTGCAGAGTCCAGACCTCCTCTGGTAACTTCATCACAAACAAGGACCATGCCGAGCCGTACATCACCAAGCACAATGCCAAGGCATACATCACCAGCACAATGCCGAGCCGTACATCACCAAGCATAATGCCGAGCCGTACATCACCAAGCACAATGCCGAGCCGTACATCACCAAGCACAATGCCGAGCCGTACATCACCAAGCACAATGCCGAGCCGTACATCACCAAGCACAATGCTGAGCCGTACATCACCAATCACAATGTCGAGCTGTACATCACCAAGCACAATGCCGAGCCGTACATCACCAAGCACAATGCTGAGCCGTACATTACCAATCACAATGTCGAGCTGTACATCACCAAGCACAATGCCGAGCCGTACATCACCAAGCACAATGCTGAGCCGTACATCACCAAGCACAATGCTGAGCCGTACATCACCAAGCACAATGCTGAGCCGTACATCACCAAGCACAATGTCGAGCTGTACATCACCAAGCACAATGCTCAGCCGTACATCACCAAGCACAATGCTCAGCCGTACATCACCAAGCACAATGCCGAGCTGTACATCACCAAGCACAATGCCGAGCCGTACATCACCAAGCACAATGCTGAGCCGTACATCACCAAGCACAATGCCGAGCCGTACATCACCAAGCACAATGCTGAGCTGTACATCACCAAGCACAATGCCGAGCCATACAACACCAAGCACAATGCTGAGCCGTACATCACCAAGCACAATACCGAGCCATACATCACCAAGCACAATGCTGAGCTGTACATCACCAAGCACAATGCTGAGCTGTACATCACCAAGCACAATGCTGAGCCATACATCACCAAGCACAATGCTGAGCCGTACATCACCAATCACAATGCCGAGCTGTACATCACCAAGCACAATGCTGAGCCGTACATCACCAAGCACAATGCCGAACTGTACATCACCAAACACAATGCCGAGTGTCAGATGGAACGGTGTAAAGCCACCACCACTGGACTCTGGAAGAGACATGTTCTGTGCCGTGACGGATTATACTGCTCTATCTGCATCTGATGGAGGAGTCTAGGTTTGGTGATGGAGTATGCTACCCCCTGACTGCACTACGCCCGCTGTACAGTTTGGTGGAGGAGGATAATACTCTGGGCTCTTATCAGCGATCGGTCTCAGCCTCATAGTTCCAGTGATGGGAAATCTTAACACTTCAGCACAACACATTGTGGACAATTATATCTTCCAGCTTTGTGGGAACAGATTGGGATAGATCCTTTTCTGTTTGCCATGACTGTGCCCAGTGGACAAGATCCATACAGACATGGAGGGTGGGAGAACATGGCCAGCTACACAAAGCCTGGACCTCAGCCGCATCCAACTAGAGCTTACAGTATGAGCCCGACCGCAGCACCTCCATAGGTGATATAATGCATTTCCTAGTATCCATTTACATCAGTGTCTGTGTGCAATACAAGAGATGATGGGTCATCAAGAAAGAGGCTCCCTTTAACCCTTTTAATCTTAAAAATATGCAAAAAAGAAAAAAAAAAAATAAGATGGGCACTCTATTTGTAATAAGTTAAAAAAAATCAGAGTTGATCAACATTTTTAGGTGTGTCCAATAGAAATACATCCACCTGGTGGAATTGTGCAATGGTAGGTACAACTCTATGAAGCGTTCGTCTGGGCGTTCAAACCTTCCTTAAGTTATAAAGCTGTAAACCTCGGATCCACAATGAAGTATACAAACAAAATGGTCCTACTTTGAATAAGAGATTGAATGAGGAACGCGTTTCAGGGCAGCGCCTGCGCCTTCATCAGGCTCGGTACCATCTCATTTGCCTCCGAGCAGAGTTTGTGCATCTACCCCAAAATATAAAATTGATTATCTCGAACAGCAAACGTCGTAAAGTGAAAAATCGCAAAAAGTAATAATAATAATATAATATTGTGGAGCGACATTACCGTTTTGTTCTTTTCCCATTATACAGTCTTTGTATTAGTGCATGCCCCTTTTATATCTCTGCAGGTGGACTTTTTCGGACTCCTACGTAGGCGGTTACTATTTTTCTGCATTGTCGGTTCGCGTTCTTCCTTGAGAAACAATCTGTAGTTCTGCACTATTGAGTGATTATCATTATTACACATCACATAGCAAATACGGTAATGACAGCCACTGTATTTTATAAACTTCCATTAGGTCTATTAAAGGGATTGTATTTTTTTTTATTATCATGGAGGATTTAAAAATTCTGAAAACTTTCTGAGCTTCAGACAAAACAAACCCCGGAACTGACTTAGAAGCAGTGGCGTAACTAGAGATTGATGGGCCCCGGTGCAAAGTTCGCACCTGGGCCCCCCCCTCCACGTACACCGACACTTGGGGTACGGGCTGACACTAGCACTCGGGGTACGTGATAATCACGCTCTGACACTTGGCTCTTACCCTCAGCACCCAGGTTTCCCATGATCTAAAAACCCTCTATCAGCACCCAGCTTTCCTATGTTCTGATATCCATCTTATCCTCAGCACCCAGCTTTCCCATGCTCAGCTATACATCTTTCCCTCAGCACCCAGCTTTCCCATATCAGAGCATGGGAAAGCTGGGTGCTGAGAGAAGATTATAGCAGAGCATGGGAAAGCTGGGTGCTGACAGAAGATTATAGCAGAGCATGGGAAAGCTGGGTGCTGGGGCAAAGAGCCTTTTTCCTTCAGCATAAAACATTTGAATCCCATACTTGTATTTTTGTCCCCCCTTGTATATAGTTCTCCAAATACTGTAATGGCTCCCACATAGCTTTCCATATAGTATAACGGGTCCCACATAACCCTTGATATAATAGAATGCACCCCCATAGTCCTCCATGTATTATAATGCATTTCCCATAGTTCTCCATGTATTATAATTCACCCCATAGTACTCAATAGATTATACTGCACCACATAGGCCTCCATGTTTTATAATGCACCCCCATAGTCCATGTATAAGGTAGCCTCTATAGTCCTCCATATATTATAATGCAGCCCCCATAGTCCTATATGTATTATAATGCAGCCCCATAAAACCTTCATATTGTATTATGCAGCCCCATACACCTCCATGTAAATGCACCCCTATAGTCCATGTATAAGGTGTCCTTCATTTTGTATAATGCAGCCCCCACAAGGCCTCCCTATGTGTAATGCAGCCCTCACCAAGCCTCCCTGAGTATAATGCAGCTCCCACCAGCCTTCCATGTGCATAATGCAGTCCACCAGGCCTCCATGTGCATAATGCAGCCCCCACCAGGCCTCCCTGTGTATAATGCAGCCTCCTCAGCTTCCTTGTGTATAATACAGCCCCACCAGACCTCCCTGTGTATAATGCAGCCTCCACCAGGCCTCCCTGTGTATAATGCAGCCTCCACCAGGCCTACCTGTGTATAATGCAGCCCCCATCAGGCCTCCCTGTGTATAATGCAGCCCCTACCAGGCCTCCCTGTGTATAATGCAGCCCCCACCAGGCCTCCCTGTGTATAATGCAGCACCCCCAGGCATCCCTGTGTATTATGTGTCACGGGCGGAGGAGGGGACGCTGCGCTCTCCCACTGCTCGGGTCCGGCCGCTGCTGCTGCTGCTGCTCGGTGGTGGCTCGAGCGGTGGGCCGGATCCTGGGGACTCGAGCGGCGCTCCTCGCCCGTGAGTGAAAAGGGAATGTTGATTGTGGGGGTTTTGGTTATTGTCCGTGACGCCACCCACGGTTGTGGTGATATTGGTGACACCACCGCTGCTCTAGACGGGGATCCCGGGAGCGGTGACAGGGAGCAGCTTGGTTATTTCTCCCCTCCGTGGGTAGGGGGTTGGTTGTCCCGGGGCCCGGTGATGGGGTAGGGATGGATGGCAGGCAGGTTACGGGGCCTGGCGAGGTACAGGGTCGCGGGGGCAGCGCTGTGCCGCACGGCACGGTGGTACTCACTCAGCCAATGATGAGGACACAGTTCTCGGTAAAACACATGGCTGGATGGACGGGTCCCACAGACGGCTGCGGTATTGTTTTCTCCCGGCAGGTTGATGGTGACTGCCTTTCCCTGCACCTAGATACGGTAGATGGTTCCAATGGGTTCCCACCAGTAACCCGCTTCCCGGCTTGGATATAGGCCGGAGGAGCCCCTTTTGCCCGCAGGCGCTGGCCCTGAGAAACGGTTGCCTTGGCAGTGGCGGTGTCTCCCTCACTTGGTTGGACTGTTGCCTTCTGTCGGGACTTGGCTGTTGGGAAACCCAGGAGGTTCCCTTCACTAACGAATTTGGCAAATTCACAGCGACTCCTAGCCTTGCCGGGGTCCGTAAGCCCCTGCCAGATGGTGCTGACTTCTCTTTGTGTACCGGTCCGGTACCGCCGGGCCACCGCCCGTCCACGGTCCTTACGGTAGACTCCAATCGGTCACTACTGCAGGCGGTCACCACCGTCTGCCAACCTTGCTGTACCGCCCGGGCCACACACCCGGACGCTGTCTGTTAGTTGCTCCACTACCACTCTACTTCCTTCCACTTTCACCTCCAAAACTCTGACTGTTTTCCCTCCTCCAGGACTGTGAACTCCTCGGTGGGCGGAGACCAACCGCCTGGCTCCACCCCCTGGTGTGGACATCAGCCCCTGGAGGAAGGCAACAAAGGTTTTGTATTCTGACTTCGGTGTGCCTGCTGGGAGTGTGGGGTGTGTGGGAGTTGTTCTCTGTGGGCCCTGGCTTGTCCAGGGAGCCACATATGCAGCCTCCACCAGGCCTCCCTGTGTATAACACAGCCCCCACCAGGCCTCCCTGTGCATAATGCAGAACCCCCACCAGGCCTCCCTGTGTATAATGCAGCACCCCATGGCCTTCATGTGTATAATGCAGCACCCCCAGGCCTCTGGCCACCGTGTACTCCCTGATTTAAAAAATAAAAACACTCACCTGTTTCACCACTGCTTCATCCTCACCTCTATCCTCCGTTCCCCTGCTGCTCCGGTCACTGTCCTCCCGTCCTGCGCTCTGTGCTCTCAGCACAGCAGTTGCACAAGAGTGGTGTCACCGCGCACAGGGGGAGAATGATGGAGCATGGAGCGCCACTCTATGCGTCATCATTGCTGTGCGTGTGGCGCCCTGGACTAGCCAGGTCGTCACAGGTACTGCAACAACACACCCCACACCCCGAGATAGGCACATCAGCCAGACACCAAATCCTTGTTGCCTCCCTCCAGGGGCTGATGTCCACACCAGGTGGGGTGGAGCCAGGCGGGTGGCCCCACCCACCGAGGAGTACACAGTCCTGGAGGCGGGAAAAGGAGGCAGTTGAAGTTGAAGTGTAGAGTTGAGTAAGGGAGGTCAAGGAGTGAGGAGTAAAGTGGTAGTAGAGGAGCAAACTGACCGTGTCCGGGTACGTGGCCCGGGCACCAAGAGCAAGGTTGGCAGACGGTGGTGGCTGTCTGCAGGAGAGGCAGATCAACGCGGAACCGTAGGACCGGGTACGGGCGGTGGCCCGCCGGTACCGAACCGGGGAGCGAAGTGAAGCCAGCACAAACCGGCAGGGCCTGCGGACCCCGACCAGGCTTGGAGTCGCCGTTAAACAGGTCAAATCCGTTAGTGACCGGAACCCCAGGGGTTTCCAAACAGCCAAGACCCGATTGAAGGTAACCGTCCAAACAGCGAAAGGGAAATACAGCTAGAGTTCCCAGGGCCAGAGCCTGCGGGCAAAAGGGCTCCTCCGGCATATATGCACGCTGGGGAGCGGGTTACCGGTGGGAAGCCATCGGGACCGAAGTTACACAAAAGGTGCAGGGAAAGGCAGTTGTCGCGGGCGGAGGAGGGGACGCTGCGCTCACCGCTCACCCACTGCTCGGGTCCGGCTGCTGCTGCTCGGTGGTGGCTCGAGCGGTGGGCCGGATCCCGGGGTCTCGAGCGGCGTTCCTCGCCTGTGAGTGAAAGGGGGGTTTGGTGTGTGGTTTGGGGGATATTGTCCGTGACGCCACCCACGGTTGTGGTGAAGTTGTGACACCACCGCTGCTCTGGACGGGGATCCCGGGAGCGATGACAGGGAGCAGCTTGGATGTTAGTTCTCCCCTCCGTGGGTAGGGGGGTTGGTTGTCCCGGGGCCCCGGTGAGGGTTTTAGGGATGGCACGGGGCCTGGTGAGGTGCAGGGTCGCGGGGGCAGCGCTGTGCCGCATGGCACGGTGATACTCCCTCAGCCAGTAATTCACACAGAGTCTCTGGTCAAACAAACGGCTGGATGGACGGGTCCCACAGGCGGCTGCGGTTGTTCTCCTCCCGGTAGGTTGATGGTGACTGCCTTTCCCTGCACCTGTGTTGTGTTTACGGTTCCAATGGCTTCCCACCGGTAACCCGCTCCCCAGCTTGGATGGATGCTGAGGGAGCCCCTTTTGCCCGCAGGCTCTGGCCCTGGGAACTGTAGCCTTGGCGGTGACTGTGTTTCCCTCTGTAGTGTGAGCTGTTGCCTTCAATCGGGTCTTGGCTGCTGGGAAACCCCGGAGGTTCCCTTCGCTAACGGATTTGACCGGTTTTACGGTGACTCCTAGCCTGGTCGGGGTCCGTAAGCCCTGCCGAATGGTGCTGGCTTCTCTCCACTCACCGATCCGGTACCGGCGGACCACCGCCCGTCCCCGGTCCGTACGGTTCACTTCAATCAGCCTCTCCTGCAGACGGTCACCACCGTCTGCCAACCTTGCTGTATGTGCCCGGGCCACACACCCGGACACAGTCGGGCTGCTCCTCTACCACTTCACTCCAAAACTCTTCTGAACCTCTTCCCGCCTCCAGGACTGTGAACTCCTCGGTGGGCGGGACCAACCGCCTGGCCCACCCCCTGGTGTGGACATCAGCCCCTGGAGGAAGGCAACAAGGATTTGTGTTTGACTTAGGTGTGCCTAGCCGGGGTGTAGGGTGTGTTGGTGTAGTACCTGTGACGACCTGGCTTGTCCAGGGCATCACATACCCCCTTAGTAAAATGCAGACTGTCCGCGGGGTGCCCATCCATCACCGGTTTTATTTTCACCACTGAAAAAGGGTAAAACGGTAAAATCACATATAAAACATCATCAACATTTTTAACGGTACGGCTTCCGCTCTTCTCCCACCCAAACAACCTGGCCCTGATGCTGCCCCTAAGAAACAGGCAGCACCCCTTGACCCCAGTCCAGCACCAAGTTGCCCGAGCGGGTTATGTCTCTTTCAGGGGACCCGCGTCCATGGGGACCCCTGAACCCCCGGAGGATCTCCACCGGTTACGGTAGTGGCGGGCCTGTGCCATCCCTTTCCTCCAGGCCCATCCTCCCAAATCAGCCTCTCCGGAGGCGGTAACGGTTTCAAGCCAACTAACATTTTTATTTACATGCCACTAAGTTTGTGGTTGCCCTGCAAGTTCTCGGGCTTGTCCGTAAGTAGTTCCTTACGCAACGGTTGCAGACAGTCCCTACGGGGACAACAGTTGCCGGCAATGGCCGGTTCAATCACGGTACAATCAGGTGAACTTCTTCGGTTGATTTCTTTACTTATCGGTCAAAAACTTTCAAACTGTACACTCAACACATAAAGCCCCCCTTTTAAAGAGTAGTTTCCCTGTACCTAAGTGGGGGTCTACCTAGGTTGGGGCGAGTGGACTTTTGGGGTCCGGTGTCAGTGGTGACAGGCACTGGGGCAGAGGGAACAATCAGTTCCTCCTCCCCGCTATCATGTGGGGCAGGCGGAGGCGTAGGGGAGCTGGGTACAGGTACATCCCTGGGCACTGGCTCGCGGTTAACCGTTTCCATCATTTCTTCATCCACGGGTTGTGGGAACAGTATCACTGGAAGAATCACCACGCCGTTCTGTGTAGGCCAGTCTGCTGGAAAATCACCCATCATAGTGTGGATTACCTCTTTTTCCTTCTCCACTGGACTGGGAACTGGAGCCTCATCCGCTACTCTCAATGCTGGTGGGCACTTCTTCAGGTGGTCTCGGGAAACCGTGGCCAAAGTCCCCCCCTGGTCTCGGCTGATCTGGTAGGCCTTCCCATTCTCCCATCCTGTGGGCTGGACTACATACGGGGTTTTTTCCCATTGATCATCCAACTTGTGGGCCCTTCTTTTCCGCTTCAGCACTACATCCCCAGGTTGGAAGGGACCGGCAGGCGCCTTTTTGTTGAAGCACTGCTCCTGTTGTCCCCGGCTCCATTACAAGTTCTTCTCAACATACTCCTGGACCTGTCGGTACTGTGCTCTTCGCCGAGTGTCCCATTCAGCTGTCGACGGGAGTGCTTCTGGAGCTTCCAGGCCCATTTCCAGATCCACCGGTAGCTGGCCGGGACGAGCTCTCATCAGGTATGCTGGAGTACATTTCGTAGAGCTGGAAGGGATGTTGTTGTATATATCGACCAGGTCAGGTAGTTTCTCCTGCCACAGGTTCAGCTCTTCCATTGGTTTGGGCATGGTAAGGCGTGGTCCGGATTTTCTTGCAGCCGTGCAACTGGCAGAACTCCTGGAATACTTCTGCTTCAAAGGCCGGACCCTGGTCGGTAAGCACCTTCTCCGGGTACCCATGCGGTCGACAGAAATAAGCCTGGAAAGCCTTAGCAGCGGTGCGGCCGGTTAAGTCCTTAACTGAGACAACCACCATGAACCTCGAGTAGTGGTCTACGATGGTCAGAGCGTAGGTGTACCCACTTCGGCTGGGGGTGAGCTTTACATGGTCAACGGCAACCAGCTCCAGCGGTTGGTGTGTAATGGTCGGATGCAGGGGTGCCTTCTGGCTGGCCTCGTCCTTCCTTCTCAATGCGCAAGGGCCACATTCTCGGCACCAGGCGTCGACTGATTCCCGCATTCCACTCCAATAGAACCGCTCTCTCAACAACATCTCCAGCTTCTTCCACCCGAAGTGCCCAGCACCATCATGGTATGCTTGCAGAACGGTGGGCACGTTAGCCTGGTGAATCACCAGCTGGCGGATCTTCTCGTGAGTCTTCGGATTAATGAGCTCGCGATACAACTTCCCCTGATGTAGGTACAGCCGGGTCCGTTCTCGCCACAGACGTTGGGCTTCGGCAGGGGCAGCAGGGTCTATCCCAGCAGAACCCTGTTCCACTAGGGTCTTGACCAGGCGGACAGCAGGTGCCTGGTCCTGAGCTTGCTGCCACTCCTGTCGGGGCAGCGGATCCAGGTTCACCCGTTGTTGGTGGACGTGCACCTTCTCAGTGAACGGCCGGTGAAATGCAGGCAACTCGATCTCTTCGAGGTCATCATCCTCTGGCCCCTCTTCCGACAGGTGGGGCATCCGGGAGAGTGCATCGGCATTGACGTTGGTACGGCCGGCCCGGTACTTGATGGTGAAATCGTAGTTGGCTAACCTGGCCACCCACCGCTGTTCCAACGCGCCAAGCTTGGCCGTATCTAGATGGGTCAGCGGGTCTGTATACGCGGTGAACTTGGCCGTTGCCAGGTAATGGCGGAACCGCTCGGTGATAGCCCACACCAGTGCCAAGAGCTCAAGCTTGAAGGAGCTGTAGTTCTCAGGGTTCCTCTCAGTCGGTCGGAGTTTTCGGCTAACATAAGCTATCACCTTTTCCCTTCCTTCTTGGACCTGGGATAGAACAGCCCCAAGCCCACATTGCTGGCATCGGTGTAGAGGATGAATGGGCGGCTGTAGTCAGGGTACGCTAGGATTTCCTCTCCGGTCAGGGCCGCTCTCAGCTGGCGGAAGGATTCCTCATGCTTTTCTTCCCACACCAATGGTTCTCCTAGGGGTCTACTACCCTTGGTCTGTCCCACGAGGAGGTCTTGCATGGGGCAGCCATCTTCGTGTACCCCTTAATGAAGCGACGGTAATATCCCACCAGGCCCAGAAACTGCCTCACTTCCCTCACCGTGGTCGGTCTCGGCCAGTCTTGGATGGCGGTGATCTTCTCGGGGTCGGGGGCGACACCTTCCACACCAACCACATGTCCTAGGTACTGCACTCTGGGTTTCAGCAGATGACACTTTGAGGGCTTCAACTTCATCCCATATTTAGCAAGGGACGCGAACACCTCGGCTAGGTGCTCCAGGTGGGCTTCATACATCTGTGAGTACACAATCACATCATCCAAGTACAGCAAGACGGTCTCGAAATTTAGATGCCCCAGACAGCATTCCATCAGCCGTTGGAAGGTTCCAGGGGCATTGCACAGCCCAAACGGCATGCTATTGAACTCGCAGAGTCCCATAGGAGTGGCGAAGGCAGTCTTCTCTCGGTCTTCCGGTGCCACAGCCACCTGCCAGTAGCCGCTGGTGAGGTCAAGGGTGGAGAAGTAGTTAGCGGTTCTCAGCGCGGCCAGTGACTCTTCAATGCGGGGCAGAGGGTAAGCATCCTTATGCGTTATCTGGTTAATCTTCCGGTAATCCACACACATCCACATGGTGCCATCCTTCTTCTTAACCAGCACCAACGGGACGGCCCAGGGACTACAGCTGTCCCTAATAACCCCTGCCTCCTTCATGTTCCTCAACATGTCCTTGGCGCATTGGTAGTGCGCGGGGGGAATAGGCCGCTGTATCTCTCTTTAATAGGGGGGTGTGTACCGGTAGGGATGTGGTGTTGAACCCCTTTAATCTGCCCAAAATCTAGAGGGTGCTTGCTAAAAACCCGCACATACTTCTGTACCACCCGGTATACTCCTTCCTTGTGGTGTGTGGGGGTATCATCAGTGCCGACGTGTAGCTCTCGACACCACTCGTCTAACTCCCCTAGGGGTGAGTGGGAACCGGCAGTAGGCGGTGTGATCGGGGGAACGGCTTCATGGATGGTGTGGGGGGTCTAAGGTGAGCAATTTAGCAAGGGTAGCGTACCGGGGAAGCCTAACCTCTTCCACCCCACAGTTCAGCACTCGTACGGGCACTCTCCCTTTCTTGACGTCTACCACCCCTCGGGCGGCCATTACTGTGGGACAGTGTTCGGAGGATATGGGCTCTATCATGGCGGGGTAGTCCCGTCCTTGGGGCCCTACTGCTGCCCTACACCAGATCATCATCTCACTCCTGGGTGGTACAATCAAAGGGGCCGCATCCATCACTTTCACTCCTCCAATCTCTCCTCCTGTCGAGTTCACATGCTGGCGATACATCAGGGCCCGGATCTCACGCTGCACAGCTCTCTGTCGGCTCCCCGCCGCCGTCGTGGCCAGCTGCTGCAGCCTACTGCACGGTTCCCACTCACTGTCAGCACGTCACTCATACAGTGCTCCATCACATTAGTCACTAACACTACCTTCGGGTTATGATCGCTGGGTTCATTCATTATCACAATCAAACCCTGGTGATGCAGTTAAGCTCGTCCCACGGTCATGGCCACTTGCTTATACCCCACTTGGGTCAATGGGAGTCCATCAGCGGCAGTCAGGGTCATACTGCCATCTGGGGGGCTAGTTCGTCTTTTCCCCAATATCGCTGATACAGTGTGTATGGTATTGTGGTTACCTGCGATCCAGTGTCCAGGAGAGCCATCAGCGGGATGCCGTCCACTGCCAGGGGGATGATGGGCCGAGCTCCGATGTACCGGTCCCGCCAGTCGGGGGGGGCCACTGGCTTCGACTCCTGAGGACTGGCCCGTGGCCCCAGGGGTTGCTCGTTTAACGGACACCGTCGGGAGTAGTGGCCGGGCTTGCTGCACCTGTAACAAATCGGAGGTCCATACCGTGAGTCGTTGGCCTTTCTCCGCTGCATCCAGGAACGTCCTCAGGGCGGTTGGCGAGCTGCATCTTCACCAGGGCCTGGGATCTGGTCGAAGGCTGGAGTGCGGCGAGGATCTTGGCGAGGTCCCCATCCATGCGGCGGACTTGGGCAGCCAGTTCCTCCATCATTCCGCTTGGAGCTGCAGGTACCGGAGGTGTTGGAAGGGCAGGGGCCACCACGACGGGAGCCATCTCAGCTGGCCATGGGGCCGCCTCAGGGACTTCCGATGCTGGAGGTTGCAGAGCTTTAATGGCCCGTTCTTTAAACACGGCAAAGCCCCCATCAGGGTGTTCTAGGGCCCACAGCCGGAGTTGCTTGCGGTCCTCCGAGGACCTCATCCCCTGTACAAACTGCTCCACTAGCATTTTATTGCTGTCCGCATCGTTGATGGTGTCTACCCGCTTCAGTGTGCGGACGGCTGTTTGCAGACGCAAGGCGTAGTCCCGAATGCTATCCGCAGGCTGTTGCCGGCATTGATAAAACTGCATCCGTAGCTCGGCTTCGGTACGGGTCTCAAGGCAGTCTGTAGCTTCTCAAAGATGGTGGCTACAGAGGACCGGTCCCCCTCGGCCCAGGGTCTCCGCCTCCTGCTCAGCTGCGCCGGTTAGCTGCCCCAACACTACCGCTGCACGTTGCTTATCAGTTAGGGAGTATAGTTCTAATAGCGGACTAAGCTTCTTTCGGAAGACCTGCAACGCATCAGGTTTCCCATCGTACTGCGGCAGCCAGGTAGCTCCGGGCACTTAGGGCAAGGAGAACGGCAACACCTGAGCGAGAGCTGGGGCCGCGGTACCTCCCGCCAGTGCGGCTGGGACCTGGACGGGCCCATTCCCATCCGCAGGTGCCACCGCGGCTGCGACTGCTGCTCCTCCAGTGGCTCCGTCGGGCGCAGACATCTTTTTTCCGGCTCCTCCTTTACAGGGGCGGGGTTTCGGTTTTCGCGCCTCCACTGCTCGAGAAGACGCTCGAGCAAGGACTTTTCAGGCTCAAAATGGCGGCTTCTCAAGATTTTCGGCCGGACACCTCCGGCGGTCACAAGGCGCACCTCTACCAGACGGCAGAGCGGTAAGATCCTGTTCGTGACGCCAAGTTGTCGCGGGCGGAGGAGGGGACGCTGCGCTCACCCAGTGCTCGGGTCCGGCTGCTGCTCGGTGGTGGCTCGAGCGGTGGGCCGGATCCCGGTGTCTCGAGCGGTGTTCCTCGCCCTTGAGTGAAAGGGGGGTTTGGTGTGTGGTTTGGGGGATATTGTCCGTGACGCCACCCACGGTTGTGGTGAAGTTGTGACACCACCGCTGCTCTGGACGGGGATCCCGGGAGCGATGACAGGGAGCAGCTTGGATGTTGGTTCTCCCCTCCGTGGGTAGGGGGGTTGGTTGTCTCGGGGCCCCGGTGAGGGTTTTAGGGATGGCAGGCGGGTTACGGGGCCTGGTGAGGTGCAGGGTCGCGGGGGCAGCGCTGTGCCGCATGGCACGGTGGTACTCACTCAGCCAGTAATTCACACAAAGTCTCTGGTCAAACAAACGGCTGGATGGACGGGTCCCACAGGCGGCTGCGGTTGTTCTCCTCCCGGTAGGTTGATGGTGACTGCCTTTCCCTGCACCTGTGTTGTGTTTACGGTTCCAATGGCTTCCCACCGGTAACCCGCTCCCCAGCTTGGATGGATGCTGAGGGAGCCCCTTTTGCCCGCAGGCTCTGGCCCTGGGAACTGTAGCCTTGGCGGTGACTGTGTTTCCCTCTATGGTGTGAGCTGTTGCCTTCAATCGGGTCTTGGCTGCTGGGAAACCCCGGAGGTTCCCTTCGCTAACGGATTTGACCGGTTTTACGGCGACTCCTAGCCTGGTCGGGGTCCGTAGGCCCTGCCGAATAGTGCTGGCTTCTCTCCACTCCCTGATCCGGTACCGGCGCGGCCACCGCCCATTCCCCTGTCCGTACGGTACACTTCAATCAGCCTCTCCTGCAGACGGTCACCACCGTCTGCCAACCTTGCTGTATGTGCCCGGGCCACACACCCGGACACAGTCAGGCTGCTCCTCTACCACTTCACTCCAAAACTCTTCTGAACCTCTTCCCGCCTCCAGGACTGTGAACTCCTCGGTGGGCGGGACCAACCGCCTGGCCCACCCCCTGGTGTGGACATCAGCCCCTGGAGGAAGGCAACAAGGATTTGTGTTTGACTTAGGTGTGCCTAGCCGGGGTGTAGGGTGTGTTGGTGTAGTACCTGTGACGACCTGGCTTATCCAGGGCGCCACACAGCCACCACCAACCGTCCGGGAGAAACCACAGCAGCCGGCTGCGGGACCCGTCCATCCAGCCGTTTGTTTTACCAGAGACTCTGTATCCGTTCTTGGCTGAGTGAGTACCACCGTGCCATCTGGCACCGCGCTGCCCCCACGACCCTGCACCTCACCAACCGTGCCTCCCCGCCTCACCTCACCGGGCCCCGGGACAACCAACCCCTACCCACGAAGGGGGAAACAACATCCCAGCTGCTCCCTGCCATTGCTCCCGGGATCCCCGTCACCAGCAGCGGTGGTGCCCCAACCTCACCACAAACCGTGGGTGGCGTCACGGACCAAATCCCCAAACCAAACCACCCCTTTCACTCACGGCCGAGGAGCGCCACTCGAGTCCCCGGATCCGGCCCACCGCTTGAGCCACCGAGCAGCAGCAGCGTCGGACCCGAGCGTGGTGAGCGCAGCGCCCTCCCCGCCCACGACATGCGCGATGACCGGACCGATGACACCGGGCAGGGGGTCCCGTTGCCGCCGTTGATAACACCGGGCAGGGGGCCCAGTGCCGCCGTCGATGACACCGAGCAGGGGGGCCCGGCGTCAGCGGCGGCATCGGTATATATAGTGGCCACGTGGTCTGCAGATTGGCCCCTAAGCTGTTGGGCCCGGTCGCAATGGCAACCTCTGCAACTGCTGTAGTTACGCCCCTGCTTAGAAGAGTTTTCATATATTTAACCTAAGGCGTGAATATGCCAAGAAGAAAAGAGAGCAGAAATAGAGCACAGGTCAAAAGTTAATAGTAAGATCCCTTCTGGGCTAGGGGTAATATTATATAGGTAGTAACAACCCTGGTGGGCTGAGGTAACATTGCTTTTGACAGTATAAGGACAATTCCTGTCCCCCAACAACGCTTAAAACATGCCCAAACTGAACAATGGGAAGGTTTAAATAGTCCTGCTGTCACGCTTTCTAGGTGTGACAAGCGTGGCAGGGTCGTCACAGACCTATGTGCATCTGATGCACAACAAATAAACAACAAAGGGGACACCGGGGACACAATAACAACAGGAGGCCCTGGAATGAGGGGTTGGTGGGACACCTCCTATCCTCACCTGTGCTGTCCCTACTCTCCTAGCCAGTCCCTATACAGTCTCTGCAACTGTCGCCGAGCAGGAACCTGAGAAGACCCTTTAGATGCCCTGGCTAGTGAAGGGCAGGTGAGGTTCACTAGTCCCCACCACTGCACTAACAAGACACAAGGTAAGGCAAAACAAACAGGGGGGAAAGCAACAAAAAGGATAAAGCCCGAGAGCAGGAAACCTTCACAGCAGATGAGTTCGTATCTTCTGCTAGCAAAAAAAAAAGTCAATTTGGACATAATTACACACAAAACCACCCAAATTGTTGTCACCTTTCCAAAATTGTGGGTAAACAACTTAGTTTTAAGCATGCAATGCTCGTTCAAACTTTCTTTTGGCAAGTAACAGGTGTGGCCAATTTGGAAATCACACCTGAAGTAAGGTAAAAAAGGGAGAAGTTGACTCAATCTTTGCATTGTGTGCCTGTGTGTGCCACAATAACACGGAGAACAGAAACAGGAGAAGAGAACTATCTGAGGAATTGAGAACCAAAATTGTTCAAAAATATCAACAATCTCAAAGTTAAGAGAGTATGCTATATATATATATATATATTGCCTTATTCTGTCTGTCTGTCTGTCTGTCTGTCTTGCTCCAAAATTGTGTCCTTACGGTGACACAAAGCTGATTGGCCGCTGGGCTCGTCATGGCCTCGCCCCCCCGCACGGATTGGCCGCTCGCCCAGGCTGCGCCCCCACACGGATTGGCCGGCCGCTCGCCCAGGCTCCGCCCCCCCCACAGATTGGCCTCTCGCCCCGGCACCCTGCAGGCATTGGCAACTCGGCCACGCCCCGCCCCCCTCAAGCAATGCATGCTAGCTCTGGCCCCGCCCCCCCACGCATTCCCCAAACCGACACGGTCACGGAGCCACGACTACCAGGTGAGTACTGTACCCCTGGGAGCCCACATCAGCGTACGCCGCCAAACCAGCCGACACATACCCTCGCATTGCTGGGGCTGGCCGGCGTATGCTGGTGTGGGCTCCCGTGCGAGCGGGGGACGAGATACGCTGGTAACCATGGTAGCATAGTTACCAGCGCATCAAGGTCCTGCAGCGGCGGAAAATACACACACGCACACACACACATCAGATCACACTCACTCTCACACACACATCACATCGCATCCACATACTCACAACATCCTGGGATATCACTTGCTTCTCGGCGGCGATACTGTGCTGTGAGCTTCCAGGACCTGCCGGAGGATCACATGGCCAGAAGCATGTGGTATCTCCGGATGTTGTGAGTATGAGCGCGTATGTGCAATATCGTCAATGTGTGTGTGCGTGAGTGTATGCGATCGGGTGTGTGTGAGTGTATGCGATCGGGTGTGTGTGAGTGTATGCGATCGGGTGTGTGTGAGTGTATGCGATCGGATCTGTGAGTGTCGGCAGAGGAGCACGGCGTGCTGGAGGAGGCTGGGAGGAGAGAGGCTGATCCTGGGGAGGGCTGGGATGGGGAAGCTGAGAGAAGAGAGGCTGATGCTGGCGGAGGCTGAGGCTGGGGTAGGCTGGGAGGAGAGAGGCTGATGCTGGGGACAGAAAAGGCTGATGCTGGGATGAGAGAGGCTGATGCTGGGATGAGAGAGGCTGATGCTGGGATGAGAGAGGCTGATGCTGGGAGGAGAGAGGCTGATGCTGGGAGGAGAGAGGCTGATGCTGGGATGAGAGGCTGATGCTGGGGACAGAGAGGCTGATGCTGGGAGGAGAGAGACTGATGCTGGGATGAGAGAGGCTGATGCTGGGGACAGAGAGGCTGATGCTGGGGACAGAGAGGCTGATGCAGGGATGAGAGAGGCTGATGCAGGGATGAGAAAGGCTGATGCTGTGGGTAGAGAGGCTGATGCTGCAGGTAGAGAGGCTGATGCTGGTGCAGCATGGGGGATGGAGCACGATGGGGGGTGCGCAGCATGGGGGATGGAGCATGTTTGGGAGTGCGCAGCATGGCGCATGGAGCACGTTTGGGAGTGCGCAGCATGGCGGATGGAGCACGTTTGGGAGTGCGCAGTATGGCGGATGGAGCACGTTTGGGAGTGCGCAGCATGGCGGATGGAGCACGTTTGGGAGTGCGCAGCATGGCGGATGGACCACGTTTGGGAGTGCGCAGCATGGCGGATGGACCACGTTTGGGAGTGCGCAGCATGGCGGATGGAGCACGTTTGGGAGTGCGCAGCATGGCGGATGGAGCACGTTTGGGAGTGCGCAGCATGGGGGATGCAGCACAATGGGGAGTGCGGAGTATGGCGGATGGAGCACGTTTGGGAGTGCGCAGCATGGCGGATGGACCACGTTTGGGAGTGCGTAGCATGGCGGATGGAGCACGTTTGGGAGTGCGCAGCATGGGAGATGGAGCACGATGGGGGGGTGCGCAGCATAGGGGATGGAGCACGATGGGGAGTGCGCTGCATGGCGGATGGAGCACGTTTGGGAGTGCGCAGCATGGCGGATGGATCACGTTTGGGAGTGCGCAGCATGGCGGATGGAGCACGTTTGGGAGTGCGCAGCATGGGAGATGGAGCACGATGGGGGGGTGCGCAGCATAGGGGATGGAACACGATGGGGAGTGCGCTGCATGGGGGATGGAGCACGATGGGGAGTGCGCTGCATGGGGGATGGAGCACGATGGGAAGTGCACACCTCCCCCCAACACACACACACACACACACACGCGCGCACTGCACAACACACCACACACACACACTGGGAACCACAAACAACTGCCCTACACAGACACCCACACACACAGACAATGCTGCACACACAAATATACGCACATACCGCACAACAAACACATTGCACAAAACATACCTCTCCCCAAAACACACCACACACACACAAACCGCGCAACACACACACACAACGCTACAGACACACAGCGCTCCACAAACAACGCAACACACGCAACACACATACAACACTGCTCTCACCCCCCGTCACACCCAGACAACACCCAGAACATGTACAGCGCCCTACACAAACACTTGGTAACTACACACAACAACATCTATATATATAACAAAAATCATACATTAACTACACAATACGTAAATTCTAGAATACCCGATGCGTAGAATCGGGCCACCTTCTAGTGTATATATATATATAATAATAATATATATATATATATATATATATAATAATAATATATATATATATATATACATACACACATACATACAGTACAGACCAAAAGTTTGGACACACCTCCTCATTCAAAGAGTTTTCTTTATTTTCATGACTCTAAAAATTGTAGATTCACATTGAAGGCATCAAGACTATTGAATTAAAACATGTGGAATGAAATACTTAAAGTGTGAAACAACTGAAGATATGTCTTATATTCTAGGTTCTTCACAGTAGCCGCCTTTTGCTTTGATTACGGCTTTGCACACTCTTGGCATTTTCTTGATGAGCTTCAAGAGGTAGTCACCGGAAATGGTTTTCCAACAGTCTTGAAGGAGTTCCCAGAGATGCTTAGCACTTATTTGCCTTCACTCTACGATCCAGCTCACCCCAAACCATCTCGATTGGGTTCAGGTCTGGTGATTGTGGAGGCCAGAACATCTGGTGTAGCACCCCATCACTCTCCTTCTTAGTCAAATATCCCTTACACAGCCTGGAGGGGTGTTTGGGGTCAATGTCCTGTTGAAAAATAAATGATGGTCCAACTAAACGCAAACTGGATGGAATAGCACGCCGCTGCAAGATGCTGTGGTAGCCATGCTGGTTCTGTATGCCTTAAATTTTGAATAAATCCCCAACAGTGTCACCAGCAAAGCCCCCCCACACCATCACACCTCCTCCTCCATGCTTCACGGTGGGAACCAGCCATGTAGAGTCCATCTGTTCACCTTTTCTACAAAGACACGGTGGTTGGATCCAAAGATCTCAAATTTGGACTCATGAGACCAAAGCACAGATTTCCACTAGTCTAATGTCCATTCCTTGTGTTCTTTACCCCAAACAAGTCTCTTCTGCTTGTTGCCTGTCCTTAGCAGTGGTTTCCTAGCAGCTATTTTACCATGAAGGCTGCTGCACAAAGTCTCCTCCTAACAGTTCTAGAGATGAGAGAAGGTTTGGTCTGTACTGTATATGTGTATATATATATATATATATATATATATATATATATATATATATATATTATACATATATATATCTATATATATAATTGCCTTATTCTGTCTGTCTGTCTGTCTTGCTCCAAAATTGTGTCCTTACGGTGACACAAAGCTGATTGGCCGCTGGGCTCGCCATGGCCCCGCCCCCCGCACGGATTGGCCGCTCGCCCAGGCTCCGACCCCACACGGATTGGCCGGCCGCTCACCTAGGCTCCGCCCCCCACACGGATTGGCCTCTCGCCCCGGCACCCTGCAGGCATTGGCAACTCGCCCATGCCCCGCCCCCCCTCACGCAATGCACGCTCGCTCTGGCTCCGCCCCCCGCACGCATTCCCCGAACCGACCGACGCGGAGCCACGACTCCCAGGTGAGTACCGTACCCCCGGGAGCCCACATCAGCGTACGCCGCCAACCCAGCCGACACATACCCTCGCATTGCTGGGGTTGCCGCCGTATGCTGGTGTGGGCTCCCGTGCGAGCGGGGGACGGAATACGCTGGTAACCATGGTAGCATAGTTACCAGCGCATCAAGGTCCTGCAGCGGCGGAACATACACACACGCACGCACACACACACACATCAGATCACACATCACATCGCATCCACACACTCACAACATCCTGGGATATCGCTTGCTTCTCGGCGGCGATACTGTGCAGTGAACTTCCAGGACCTGCCGGAGGATCACATGGCCAGAAGCATGTGGTATCTCCGGATGTTGTGAGTGTGAGCGCGTATGTGCAATATCGTCAATGTGTGTGTGCGTGAGTGTATGCGATCGGGTGTGTGTGAGTGTATGCGATCGGGTGTGTGTGAGTGTATGCGATCGGGTGTGTGTGAGTGTATGCGATCAGGTGTGTGTGAGTGTATGCGATCGGGTGTGTGTGAGTGTATGCGATCGGGTGTGTGTGAGTGTGAGTGTATGTGTGTGTGTATGCGATCGGATCTGTGTCGGCAGAGGAGCACGGCGTGCTGGAGGAGGCTGGGAGGAGAGAGGCTGATCCTGGGGAAGGCTGGGAGGGGGAGGCTGAGAGAAGAGAGGCTGATGCTGGGGGAGGCTGAGGCTGGGGTAGGCTGGGAGGAGAGAGGCTGATGCTGGGGACAGAAAAGGCTGATGCTGGGAGGAGAGAGGCTGATGCTGGGAGGAGAGAGGCTGATGCTGGGAGGAGAGAGGCTGATGCTGCGGGCAGAGAGGCTGATGCTGCGGGCAGAGAGGCTGATGCTGGTGCAGCATGGGGGATGGAGCACGATGGGGGGTGCGCAGCATGGGGGATGGAGCACGATGGGGAGGTGCGCAGCATGGGGGATGGAGCACGTTTGGGAGTGCGCAGCATGGCGGATGGAGCACGTTTGGGAGTGCGCAGCATGGCGGATGGAGCACGTTTGGGAGTGCGCAGCATGGCGGATGGAGCACGTTTGGGAGTGCGCAGCATAGCGGATGGACCACGTTTGGGAGGTGCGCAACATGACGGATGGACCATGTTTGGGAGTGTGCAGCATGGCGGATGGTGCACGATGGGGAGTGCGCAGTATGGCGGATGGAGCATGTTTGGGAGTGCGCAGTATGGCGGATGGAGCACGTTGGGGAGTGCGCAGCATGGCGGATGGAGCACGTTTGGGAGTGCGCAGCATGGCGGATGGAGCACGTTTGGGAGTGCGCAGCATGGCGGATGGAGCACGTTTGGGAGTGCGCAGCATGGCGGATGGAGCACGTTTGGGAGTGCGCAGCATGGCGGATGGAGCACGTTTGGGAGTGCGCAGCATGGCGGATGGAGCACGTTTGGGAGTGCGCAGCATGGCGGATGGAGCACGTTTGGGAGTGCACAGCATGGCGGATGGAGCACGTTTGGGAGTGCGCAGCATGGCGGATGGAGCACGATGGAGTGCGTAGCATGGCGGATGGAGCACGTTTGGGAGTGCGCAGCATGGCGGATGGAGCACGTTTGGGAGTGCGCAGCATGGCGGATGGAGCACGATGGGGAGTGCGCAGCATGGCGGATGGAGCACGTTTGGGAGTGCGCAGCAAGGCGGATGGAGCACGTTTGGGAGTGCACAGCATGGGGCATGCAGCACGATGGGGAGTGCGCAGCATGGCGGATGGAGCACGTTTGGGAGTGCGCAGCATGGGGGATGCAGCACGATGGGGAGTGCGCAGTATGGCGGATGGAGCACGTTTGGGAGTGCGCAGCATGGCGGATGGAGTACGTTTGGGAGTGCGCAGCATGGCTGATGGAGCACGTTTGGGAGTGCGCAGCATGGCGGATGGAGCACGATGGGGAGTGCGCAGCATGGTGGATGGAGCACGATGGGGGGGGTGCGCAGCATGGTGGATGGAGCACGATGGGGGGTGCGCAGCATGGGGGATGGAGCACGTTTGGGAGTGCGCAGCATGGCGGATGGAGTACGTTTGGGAGTGCGCAGCATGGCGGATGGAGCACGTTTGGGAGTGCGCAGCATGGCGGATGGAGCACGATGGGGAGTGCGCAGCATGGTGGATGGAGCACGATGGGGGGGTGCGCAGCATGGTGGATGGAGCACGATGGGGGGTGCGCAGCATGGGGGATGGAGCACGATGGGAGGTGCACACCTCCCCCCAACACACACACACACACACACGCACACTGCACAACACACACACACACTGGGAACCACAAACACCGCCCTACACAGACACCCACACACACAGACAACGCTGCACATACACAACACCCAACACACAAACACCGCGGCATACATAAATATACGCACATACCGCACAACACACACATTGCACAAAACATACCTCCCCCCAAAACACACACACCCCACACAAACCGCGCAACACACACACACAACGCTACAGACACATAGCGCTCCACAAACAACGCAACACACGCAACACACATACAACACCGCTCTCACCCCCGCCACACCCAGAACATGTACAGCGCCCTACACAAACACTTGGCAACTACACACAACAACATCTATATATATATAACAAAAATCATACATGAACTACACAATACGTAAATTCTAGAATACCCGATGCGTAGAATCGGGCCACCTTCTAGTATATATATAAAAGCCCAAACTGGGGAGAATATAGTGCTCTCAACCTTCCCCCAACATTCATTCAGTTTATTCAATGTCTGACCATTCTTTTTTGTTTCCATTACTCCAGCTGAGGGACTTAAGGATATTGGCCGCACATCGTACGTTGTGGCCGGTCGTAAATGTCAACTTGGGAAGTTATGAGATCAATAAAGTCAGACAATATGATCCTGCCGAAACCATCCACATTTATTGCAGGCAGTAAAATATATATAGCCGTCATCAGGAACTGGTGTCATGTGACCTAAACACGACGCCATTCGCAATATTCCTAATCCAGAAATCTAGGTTGTTATGTACAAGGATACAGACTGTTGTCCCCTGTTATCAGCCATTTCAGACTAATGAGACGGTGAAGTGATGAGTAGAACTATGAAATGTCACTTTTAGGACGTTTTGGTACCAGATTCATTTTTTTCCTTTAAATGGGTGCTCTAGGACTAAAGCCAGCTTTACACGAGATGATAGATTGTGCGATAGCACAATCGATCGTACCCACCCTCGTCGTTTTTGCGTCACGGGCAATTAGTTGCCCATGGCGCACAAACTCATTTAACCCCCGCCACACATACTTACCTTCAGGACGACCTCACTGTGGGCGGTGAACGTCCACTTCCTGGAGTGGGCGGGACGTTTGGCGTCACAGCGACGTCACACGGCAGGCGGCCAATAGAAGCGGAGGGGCGGAGATGAGCGGGATGTAAACATCCCGCCCACCTCCTTCCTTCCATTAAGCCGGCGGGTGCTGCGGGACGCAGGTAAAGCTGCTGTTCATTGTTCCCGTGGTGTCACACGGAGCAACGTGTGACGCCACGGAAACGATGAACAACCGCCGCCATTTTAATTAAACAATTTTATGAAACCTAGCGACGAGTACACGACTCACGATTTGTGAGCGATACTGCGTCGCTAGGAGGTGTCACATGAAACCACGTTGTGCGGTATGCCGGATGTGCGTCACGAAAACCGTGACCCCAACGACATATCGCACAATCTATCGTCTCGTGTAAAGCCCGCTTAAGATGACTTATCCTTAGGATATCATATCAGCTGTCAACTCCACTAATCTGTTCCCCTTTCCAATAGCTGTAGGAAGCGGGAGCGGCGCTGCTCCACACTGTATGGTGGCTATTCTCAGGTACTGCGGTTCAACTTATTTATAGATATTTGTGATCAGAGCTGCAGTACCTGAGAATGGCCACTGCAGAGTGTATGGCGCTGTGGTGTCCTAAGGATTTCCTAATCATTGCTAAACACTGGATTCCACCTTCTCTAATTACCTAACCAGACAACCAGTCACTTGCAATAAATATATACCTTTTTTATATGGTGTAAAAGCTGCTGTCCTCCTGAATCTGGTGCTGTTTTTCTTTTGTTTCTGCGCCTCTCCGTTCCTGAGATATTGCCCTTTCTTCACAGTATATAAATCTAGTCTTTGAAGCCAAGTGGGTGTGGTCATTAACACTTCCTCGTGGGCGTATTCTTGAGGACCACACCCAATTGACCAACAAAACTAGATTTATGTACAGGAAACAGACAGTCATATCTCATGAACGGAGAGGCGCAGAAAAAAAATAAAAACACCCCCGGATTCAGGAGAACAGCGGCAATTGCACCAGGTAATAAAATTACATATTCATGGCAAGTGACAGGTCTTTTTTAAAGACAGAACTACGGGTGAATCTACTGCATTATAATATACAAATTGGTGAAATGATTCCTCCTGCTTCAGCATTTAGCAATCAATGAGCTGAACAGGAGGCTCCATAAATTACTGTTCATAAATTACCACAAATTGACGAGTCAAAACCTCAAGATCACTGCGGTATGAGCAGATATATATTCGCACGCTCGTCCAGAGAGCTGACTCAGGGGAAGAGCTGTGTCAATATACTCCTTAACTAATTAGCATTTAGTTGAGTGTCTGGATTTATTTCTTACATTTCTGCATTGTATAGACCATTAGCGCTGCAGTGTGGATTTTTTTAATCATTTCAATTTAATGTAAATCACTTTAAAATTCCACAACCAAATAGAATAAATTTAAAAAAAAAGTACAATTATTGCTGTTCCTCACTTTAAACACCAGGTGGCAGTAGAATGCTTTTCCTTGCTAGTCTATGTCCTAAGTCTACTGACCATGTTTCCTGCATATACATATATGAAGGTGCATTTTACCGTTATACCCATGCCACATAATAGTTTCATACGATGCCCATCACTCGTGTTCTAGGTTATTGCAGGGGTTTAATGAGTACAGTTTTTATGAGGCAGTAAATTGGTTAATTTTCCATTTAATCTAATGTTCAATTGTAACGCTCGTGGCTGGTCTAGGGACAGCGAGTGGGATTAGTGGATCCACTGGACCATAGGGGGAACCAGGGATTACCCTTTAGTGGGGGGGGGCTTAATTAGGCGCCAGTGGCGAGACAGACGCCAGGTACCACTCCCAGTGTGTTGACCCCAGGACAGAGAACAGACATTGATATAGACACAGCCATAGGCGGGATGACTGAGGCAGGCTGGAGAGTTGGGTATGGGCAGGAATGGTGGGCACAGCAGGTACAGACGGGTATGGGAAGGCAGACTCAGGTTTTAGACACAAGGTTACAGGACCTGACAACTAGCTTGACAGACAGGACACTGACTAACTGGGAATGTTGCACAGGCACCTTCCCTAATGGGAGGGTGCCTTTGACTCGCCCCAGGGCTATGGGGTACTCGGTCCCCGGGCCGTATATTTACGGGGACAGTTCACTGGGTGGCCGTTGCCCAGTTCCGTGACTCCGGGGGGGGTCGTGTGATAGGGGTTATGTACAGGGGAATAATAAAGTTTTTGTCGTGATGCCATCTGTGGTGCACGGCCAGGTAGGGGGCCGCTACTGCAGGGTTCTTCTCACTGGGGACCGATGTTGATTGCAGCCAAGATGGAGTCACTCCCCACAGGCGGAGTGCGTGCCCCGGGAGGGGGGCCGGCTGGGTGGTAGCAGGCTGTTGGCGCCGGAGCGCGGGACGGCATAGCCGGTACATAATGGAAATGAGGCAAGAGCTCCGGTTCGTTCAGGTGTTTACTCACTGGTTAGGAGATTGCCCGAGAGCCTACTGGCTCACTGCTGGTAAGTCTCTGGTTATCCGCTGCAAGTTCAAGGTGGTTACCGGTGTCAGTGTAAAGGTCCTGTTTGTCCTCGCAGTCCAGCGATCAGCAGAAGGAACCTGGGCCGAGCTCCAGCTCACAAGCCCGGGCTCCGCAGCAGAAAGATGAGCTGTGTCTCGTCCCACCAGCACTGGTGCTCTCCTGCACCCAGTCTGGTCTCATGGGACGTCCCTCCAGAAAAAGCTCACTATGTGTCATGGCTACCTCTTCGTACACCCCATGTGGCACCTGCCCCCCCGGTGTTTGTCCTGGTGACCGGGAAGTCCCATACTACTGGATGGCTGACTCTCCCTGCCCACCCCAGTCTACTCCCCCCTGTGGGGTAGGCACCTAGCTGCATGTGAACTGTGTCTGGTGTGAGCACCGGCAAACCACCTGTCACTTATCCCAGATAGATACTGCTCCTTAATTCAGTTGCAGCACCCTGTAGCGATCAGAGCCTCAGGGTCGCTACACCTTAAAAACACGGTGCATCTCAGCCATAGGCTGAGAGGCATTCCTGGGAAATGGTATGTTGGCTCTTTAAGGGGAGTGCCTTCCCGGGGAGCCTGTGTAATGTGCACAGGCCCTGGGGGAGAAGGAGGCAGCAGCACACGTGGCCGGCCGGAGGGATGCGGGGGAGAACGTGATCCGGCCGGCGCGGTGAGCAAGTCAGCGTCTTTCCAGGGACGCCGGCGCTACATCAATGATAAATATAGTTTGCACCTGGAAGCCCCCTGGGATATAAGACACAAAGGCATTTGCCCAGTTTGTTGCCTCCTCCAGCGGAACGAGGAGATCTTCATTTTTATAGAGGTGACCGGCTAAGACAATAAAAAACATTTTGTGTACATTGAGTTAATTGTGGGGCCTTCCGTTTTGGATTGCTGTAAGGTGTACATCCTTTCATTAATGTGAATGGACTGTGTGTAATGTTTTGTTTCTCCTGTGGTGGCGCTGCAGGGAAATTGAATACTTGTCACAGATCACAGAGGGTCACAGCAGGGTGATCTATTCTAATAAGAAGCAGCTGCTCAAATTAGACAACTGATATAGCCATTAGTTTTCGGTTGGGGGCTATGACCTCTAGGACTATAGTTAAGGAAGTACAGATGTCTTGTTGTAACGCTCGCGGCCGGTGTAGAGGCAGCGAGCAGGATTAGTGCACCCACTTGACCACGGGGGACCCGGGATTATCCTTTAGTGGGAGAGGCTTAACTAAGTGCCCACTGCAAGATGTGCACCATGTACCACTCCTAGGGCAGTGACCGGGACTGTGGCACAAAACTGTGGGTAAACAACTTTGTTTCAAGCATGTGTTGCTCATTGAAACTCACCTGGGGCAAGTAACAGGTGTGGGCAATATGGAAATCACACCTGAAACCAGATAAAAAGGGGAGAGGTTAAATAAATCTTTGCATTGTGTGTCTGTGTACCACACTACGCATGGAGAACAGAAAGAGGAGAAGAGAACTGTCTCAGGATTTGAGAACCAAAATTGTTCAAAACTATCAACAATCTCAAGGTTACAAGTCCATCTTCAGAGAGTTTGATTTTCTTTCCTCCCCTGTCCGCAATATAATCAAGACGTTTACAGCCCATGGCACTGTATTTAATCTCCCTGGATGTGGACGGCAGAAAAAAATTATGCAAGGTTGCAACGCATGATAGTCTGATTGGTGGATAAGCCCCAAACAAGTTCCCTGCGGGCTCAGGGGGGATCAGTGTCAGCATAAACTATCCGTCCACATCTGAATTAAATAAATCACTATGGAACAGACCCAGGAGGACCGCATTGCTGACACAGAGACATAAAAAAGCTAGCCTGCAGTTTGCCAAACTGTACATGAGTAACCAAAATCATTCTGGGAAAGCATCTTGTGGACAGATGAAACCAAGATAGAGTTAATTGGTAAAGCACATCATTCTACTGTTTACTGAGCACAGAATGAGGCCTACAAAGAAAAGATCACAGGACCTACAGTCACACATGGTGGAGGCCAGATGTTTTGTTGCCTCCGGCAGTGGGGGCCTTGACTGTGTGCAAGGCATCATGAAATCTTAAGATTATCAAAGGATTTTGGGTTGCAATGTAGAGTCCAGAAATCTGGGTTTGCGTCCTAGGTCATGGGTCTTCCAGCAGGACAATGACCCCAAACATACTTTAAGAAGCCCCCAGAAATGGATGGAAACAAAGCGCTGGAGAGTTCTGAAGTGGCAGCAATGAGTCCGGATCTAAATCCCTTCACACCCATGGAGAGATCTGAAAATTGCTGTTCGGAGAAGAGAAGACGCCTTCAAATATGAGAGACCTGGAGCAGATTATAGAGAAGGGTCCAAGATTCCAGGTGAGAGGAGGAAGAAGCTTGTGGACGGTTATAGGAGGCGGCTGATTGCAGGGGTTTATTCCAAAGGGTAAAGGGTGTACAACAAAATATTAAGTTGAGGGGGACAACAATTTTGTCCGGCCCATTTTTTGTGGTTTCAAGGGTGCCAACACTTTAGGCCATGACTAACTGGCAATACAGTGATTTACTATATACAGGTATTATCTGCCCATAAGCATATTACCCTGACTTCTAAGGGACTCTGTCATGATGGGCTTATATCAGGTAAAATACTGTATGTTTCGTATTGAGATCTCGCTTTCTGACGTGCTGTAAAATTGAATTCTCTAAGGGGGTGCAAGTTCAAATTCATAATTTCCAATAGTCCACTTTGTGCAGAACTGTTTGTCAAGCCAAACTCACCAAAGGAGGCAGAGTAGGTGAATGTTTGGCTAAAAAAGGCATTTTCAGCCGTTTCTGGGATCCTCGTGGGCAGGGCTTCCTTTTCCATTAATTTTATATTTACATGTTATATATGTGGAAATTTTGTAAAAATATATATATATATATATATACATATATATATATATATATATATATATATATATATATATATATATATATAAGCGACTTTGTAAAGAGTCCTGGTAAAAGATATATGAGTTTACATAAGAAAAAAGACGTTTAAAACCCACCTGCATCTCCATCTGTCTTGGGGAACGCCCTCACTTGGATCCACCCTAGAACTCCCAATATTGGGCAGAATTTATATAAACCCCTCTACTTTTATCCCAGAAATTCAATTGGAAAATCCCTGAAAAGTAATTAGTAGGAGGAGTGGGGGATGGGCAGTGACAACTGTTACCATCTATATATATAATTGCCTTATTCTGTCTGTCTGTCTGTCTGTCATGCTCCAAAATTGTGTCACGGTGACAGTGTCACCGTGACATGTCCTTACGGTGACACAAAGCTGATTGGCCGCTGGGTTCGCCATGGCCCCGCCCCCCCACACGGATTGGCCTCTCGCCCCGGCTGCGCCCCCACACGGATTGGCCAGCCGCTCGCCCAGGCTCTGCCCCCCCCCATAGATTGGCCTCTCGCCCCGGCACCCTGCAGGCATTGGCAACTCGCCCACGCCACGCCCCGCCCCCCTCACGCAATAGACGTTAGCTCTCGCCCCCCCCCCCACCCCCCCTCACCCCCCGCATTGCCCAAACTGACACGAATCCCAGGTGAGTACTGTACTCCCCCCCCCTTTCCCCCCTCACCAACGGGAGCCCACATCAGCGTACGCCGCCGCCGTATGCTGGTGTTGCCTCCCGTGCGAGCGGGGGACGTGTTGCGCTGGTAACCATGCTTGCATAGTTACCAGTAAATCAAGGTCCTGCAGCGGCGCGACTTCCACACGCACAAACATAACAGCACACACACACGCATACACACACACATCAGATCGCACTCACTCTCACACACACCTCACACACACCTCACACACACCTCACACACACATCGCATCCACATACTCACAGCATCCGGCGATATCGCTTGCTTCTCGGCCTCGATACTGTGCTGTTGTGATCTTCCAGGACCTGACGGAGGATCACATGGCCAGAGGCATGTGGTATGTCCGGATGTTGTGAGTATCAGCGCGTATGTGCGATATCGTCAGTGTCTGTGTGTGTGAGTGGATGCGATCGGGTGTGTGTGAGTGTATGCGATCGGGTGTGTGTGAGTGGATGCGATCGGGTGTGTGTGAGTGCATGCGATCGGGTGTGTGTGAGTGGATGCGATCGGGTGTGTGTGAGTGGATGCGATCGGGTGTGTGTGAGTGGATGCGATCGGGTGTGTGTGAGTGGATGCGATCGGGTGTGTGTGAGTGGATGCGATCGGGTGTGTGAGTGTCGGCAGAGGAGCACGGCGTGCTGGAGGAGGCTGGGAGCAGAGAGGCTGATCATGGGGAAGGCTGGGAGGAGAGAGGCTGATGATGCGGGAGGCTGGGAGGGGGAGGCTGATGCTGGGGGAGGCTGGGACGAGGGAGGCTGATGCTGGTGGAGGCTGATGCTTGGGGAGGCTGATGCTGGGGGAGGCTGGAAGGAGAGAGGCTAATGCTGGTGGAGGCTGATGCTTGGGGAGGCTGATGCTGGGGGAGACTGGGAGGGGAAGGCTGATGCTGAGGGAGGCTGGGAGGAAGGAGGCTGGGAGGAGAGAGGCTGATCCTGGGGAAGGCTGGGAACGGGAGGCTGATGCTGATGGAGGCTGGAAGGAGTGAGGCTGATGCTGGGGGAGGCTGGAAGGAAAGAGGCTGATGCTGGTGGAGGCTGATGCTTGGGGAGGCTGATGCTGGGGGAGACTGGGAGCGGAAGGCTGATGCTGAGGGAGGCTGGGAGGGGGAGGCTGGGAGGAAGGAGGCTGATCCTCGGGAAGGCTGGGAAGGGGAGGCTGATGCTGAGGGAAGCTGGAAGGAGAGAGGCTGATGCTGGGGGAGGCTGGAAGGAGAGAGGCTGAGGCTGGGAGGAGAGAGGCTGATGCTGGGGAAGGCTGATGCTGAGGGAGGCTGGGAGGGGAAAGCTGATGCTGGGGAAGGCTGGGAGGACGGAGGCTGGGAGGAGAGAGGCTGATCCTGGGGAAGGCTGGGAGAGGGAGGCTGATGCTGGAGGAGGCTGGAAGGAAAGAGGCTGATGCTGGCGGAGGCTGATGCTGGGGGAGGCTGGAAGGAGAGAGTCTGATGCTGGTGGAGGCTGATGCTTGGGGAGGCTGGGAGAGGGAGGCTGATGCTGAGGGAGGCTGGGAGGAGGGAGGCTGGGAGAGGTAGGCTGAGAGAAGAGAAGCTGATGCTGGGGGAGGCTGATGCTGGGGGAGGCTGGGAGAGGGAGGCTGATGCTGGGGGAGGGTGGGAGGAAGGAGGCTGGGAGGAGAGAGGCTGATGCTGGGGAAGGCTGGGAGGAGAGAGGCTGATGCTGGGGACAGAGAGGAGAGGCTGATGCTGGGAGGAGAGAGGCTCATGCTAGGATGAGAGAGGCTCATGCTGGGAGGAGAGAGGCTGATGCTGGGAGGAGAGAGGCTGATGCTGGGGGCAGAGAAGCTGATGCTGGGGGCAGAGAGGCTGATGCTGGGGAAGGCTGGGAGGAGAGAGGCTGATGCTGGGGACAGAGAGGAGAGGCTGATGCTGGGAGGAGAGAGGCTCATGCTAGGATGAGAGAGGCTGATGCTGGGAGGAGAGAGGCTGATGCTGGGAGGAGAGAGGCTGATGCTGGGGGCAGAGAAGCTGATGCTGGGGGCAGAGAGGCTGATGCTGGTGCAGCATGGGGGATGGAGCACGATGGGGGGTGCGCAGCATCGGGGATGGAGCATGATGGGGGGGTGCGCAGCATCGGAGATGGAGCACGATGGGGAGTTCACAGCATGGGGGATGGAGCACATTTGCGAGTGCGCAGCATGGCGGGTGGAGCACGTTTGGGAGTGCGCAGCATGGGAGATGGAGCACGATAGGGGGTGCGCAGCATAGGGGATGGAGCACGATGGGGAGTGCGCTGCATGGGGGATGGAGCACGATGGGGAGTGCGGAGTATGGCGGATGGAGCACGTTTGGGAGTGCGCAGCATGGCGGATGGAGCACGTTTGGGAGTGCGCAGCATGGCGGATGGAGCACGTTTGGGAGTGCGCAGCATGGGAGATGGAGCACGATGGGGGGTGCGCAGCATAGGGGATGGAGCACGATGGGGAGTGCGCTGCATGGGGGATGGAGCACGATGGGGAGTGCGCTGCATGGGGGATGGAGCACGTTTGGGAGTGCGCACCTCCCCCCAAAACACACACACACGCGCGCGCGCACTGCACAACACACCACACCACACACACACACACACACACACACACACACACACACACTGGGAACCACAAACAACTGCCCTACACAGACACCCACACACACAGACAACGCTGCGCACACACAGCACCCAACACACAAACACCGCGGCACACACAAATATACGCACATACCGCACAACACACACATTGCACAAAACATACCTCCCCCCAAAACACACCACACACACACAAACCGCGCAACACACACACAACGCTACAGACACACAGCGCTCCACAAACAACGCAACACACGCAACACACATACAACACCGCTCTCACCCCCCGTCACACCCAGACAACACCCAGAACATGTACAGCCCCTACACAAACACTTGGTAACTACACACAACAACATCTATATATATATATATAACAAAAATCATACATGAACTACACAATACGTAAATTCTAGAATACCCGATGCGTAGAATCGGGCCACCTTCTAGTTATGAACATATTTCTGTCCCAGAAGAAGAGTAGTTGTCAAGACTAATCTATTTGTAGTAGTCTGTACTATACCCATTTACTACTAGAATACTGCCCTCTAGTGGGAACACTAATGGGAAGAAAAATATTAATTTTCACAAGGACTGGTCTTTCCCTTTAAGTTTCTCCCCAGACGTTTTCTCTAATACTGTCCCTCATTATCAGTGCACTCACATCCTCCACTGATAACCGACCACTATCAGCCGCCACCATCTGCGTTACCTTTTTGCGGTTTTACAACAAAATGACCAATTACTCTGAACTCTTCGATTCCGTGCTGTAAACCTTGGCGGGCGGCCCAGTTTCAGGGCTGTGATCTTGGGGAAGGTCACTCCCTGCAGCCTCTGTGCTGGGTACAGACAAACCCTCAAACACAACAGACTGATAGACGTGAACTTACAGATCAATGTGGAGATGTAGCAGAGCTGAACTTGTCACTTAACTAATTCTTCTGTGCCTTGTGGTCTAACGAATAATAGTGTAAAAGCAGGATGTAATATACATTGGATGTGATATTTAAGAAAAGTGCGCAACATTTTAGGTTTTGATGATATTATTTAGAAAAAACAAAATACAGCGCCACCATTGTCCATAGGTCATGTCTGGTACTGCAGCTCAGTTCCGTATTCCACTATATTTGTAGCCTATGGTATGTCTCCAACCTGTAAAGTTCAGAGAGTAGTTTTTCATGATCCATCAGCTCATCTTAAAAAACAAAAATTCAGTTGCAAAAATATTACAAAATAATAAATCCACTAATATAATAATAATAATAATAATAATAATAATAATAATTGTATTCTTCTTTCAGGAGGTGAAAGATTATAAATCTGATGGACAGAAACAGGAGGTTTATTGTATGGATAACTATTTTGTGCCTAATACAAGGTAAGACCAAATCTAGGTAAAAAAATATGTATTGTACGTATAATAGAAAATGGAAATATAGTGTATAGCACTAGTAAAACACTTGCGACTTCGCTCATGGAAAATATGATAAATTCTTGGTTTCGCTTGCTAAGGTTAAATTTCAAGTTTTACCCTGATATATACCTTGTATATTCTTGTACATAGGGGGCAGTATTATAGTAGTTATATTCTTGTACATAGGGGGCAGTATTATAGTAGTTATATTCTTGTACATAGGGGCAGTATTATAGTAGTTATATTCTTGTACATAGGGGCAGTATTATAGTAGTTATATTCTTGTACATAGAGGCAGTATTATAGTAGTTATATTCTTGTACATAGGGGCAGTATTATAGTAGCTATATTCTTGTACATAGGGGCAGTATTATAGTAGTTATATTCTTGTACATAGGGGCAGTATTATAGTAGTTATATTCTTGTACATAGGGGCAGTATTATAGTAGTTATATTCTTGTACATAGGGGGCAGTATTATAGTAGTTATATTCTTGAACATAGGGGGCATTATTATAGTAGTTATATTCTTGTACATAGGGGGCAGTATTATAGCAGTTATATTCTTGTACATAGGAGCATTATTATAGTAATTATATTCTTGTACATAGGAGCATTATTATAGTAGTTATATTCTTGTACATAGGAGCAGTATTATAGCAGTTATATTCTTGTACATAGAGGCAGTATTATAGCAGTTATATTCTTGTACATAGGAGCAGTATTATAGTAGTTATATTCTTGTACATAGGAGCAATATTATAGTAGTTATATTCTTGTACATAGGGGGCAGTATTATAGTAGTTATATTCTTGTACATAGGGGGCAGTATTATAGTAGTTATATTCTTGTACATAGAGGCAGTATTATAGCAGTTATATTCTTGTACATAGGGGCAGTATTATAGTAATTATATTCTTGTACATAGGGGGCATTATTATAGTAGTTATATTCTTGTACATTGGGGCAGTATTATAGTAGTTATATTCTTGTACATAGGAGCAGTATTATAGTAGTTATATTCTTGGACATAGGAGCAATATTATAGTAGTTATATTCTTGTACATAGAGGCACTATTATAGTAGTTATATTCTTGTACATAGGAGCAGTATTATAGTAGTTATATTCTTGTACATAGGAGCAGTATTATAGTAGTTATATTCTTGTACATAGGAGCAATATTATAGTAGTTATATTCTTGTACATAGGGGGCAGTATTATAGTAGTTATATTCTTGTACATAGGGGGCAGTATTATAGTAGTTATATTCTTGTACATAGAGGCAGTATTATAGCAGTTATATTCTTGTACATAGGGGCAGTATTATAGTAATTATATTCTTGTACATAGGGGGCATTATTATAGTAGTTATATTCTTGTACATTGGGGCAGTATTATAGTAGTTATATTCTTGTACATAGGGGACAGTATTACAGTAATTATATTCTTGTACATAGGGGGCAGTATTATAGCAGTTATATTCTTGTACATAGGGGCAGTATTATAGTAGTTATATTCTTGTACATAGGGGCAGTATTATAGTAGTTATATTCTTGTACATAGAGGGCAGTATTATAGAAGTTATATTCTTGTACATAGGGGCAGTATTATAGTAGATATATTCTTGTACATAGGTGGTAGTATTATAGTAGTTATATTCTTGTACAGATCTGATCCAGGATCCCTCTGCTCTCACACACACATCCGGTGATACCATATTGCTTCCAGCTGGCAGGGGAACTTGGAATGCTGTGGAACACGAGGACCTGAGGTTGAATGCATTGAGGAGCAAGTCCTAATGTCTTCCACTGCAGGTCCTAGATGTGTTCCACGGCAAGTCTTTGCATTCCACTGTGGCTCAGGTCCCCCTTATGGCCGGAAGCAATACTGTATCACTGAATGTGTGTGCGAAGTTGTGGTGCCCCTGAGGCTTCAGTCACCACAGGGTATTGTGTTGCGCCCCGGGGCATTCGAGCTGCTCGGATCCAGGCGGTCCGTGGCTCGAGGGGTCCCGAACCTGGGGGCACCGTTGAACAGTTTTAAATGAAAAATAAAAATGAAATAAAAGTCCGACTACACCACTCACGGTTTCCGGCCAGGGATAGTAGGGCCGCCGCTGCAGGTTCCCACTGGGGATGATGGATGGGGGCAGTGTGGATGGTGGAGCCCTCCGCGAGCAGGGCTTTTCCCCAGCGGTAGGTGAAGGGTTAACGTGGAGGCGTAGCGCAATGAAGCAGTCCAGACAGAGGGCAGTTTTATGGTGTTTACTCCTTGGATTCACACCCTGGGGACGTACTGGATCCCAGGTGCACCCGTGTCCCTGATGGCTGTGCCTGCTGACCTGGTGCCACTCTCCACCTGTCCACTCTGGTGTATGTGGGTCCTCCCTGGCGTGGAGCACTTGGAGGTCCTCCTGGTGTCTGGGTCCTGCCACAGGCTCCTTGGACTATTGAAGGGAATATGTCCCAGTCCCCTCTTTGCTGTTGATGCTTCGGACGTTAGTGGTGGCAGATGAGTCCTGAAAACCCACGCGCCTGGCAGAGTTAACAGATGGCTTGAAGTCCTGGTTTGTTCTGGGATCTGCAACCCGTGCGTGCAAAGTACTGTGAGCCCTGGATGTCCACCCCACATGATCCCTCTGTCCTTGGAGCTTGCTCTCTCGCTCTGAAGCTACTTTCCTCCTCTGAGTGGCTGATCTTTCTCCTCAGGTCTTTGCAGTGTCTTCTACTACCACTCCACCGACTTTCTTACTCCTCGCTTTTCTTTCTGGTTCCTTCCACTTTCTGTGTCTCAAGAGTCTCTGGTCTGTCTTGACACCCTTCCTCTTTCACTGTCTACTCCAGACTGACTGCTCACTAACATTCTTCAGGTCGCTTTCTCCTCCCTCAGGTCTGGTCTCTTCCTCCCAGTTGGCTGCCTGTTATCTAACAGTGCCCAGCCCTGTCATCTGGCTAGGTGAGACTCCCAGCCGGGTACAGCGAGTGTAAATATCCTGGTGTGCTAGTGTGTGTGTAGTGGCTGGCACAGTTATGTTGGACCTGGGCTGTTATCTTATTTTTTTGACATCTGGTTACTGCATGGGCATCACAATTGCATCTCACTTAAGGTGCAGTACTCATCCCGGGTAAGGAAGAGGTTAATCGCTGGTGTTTCTCACATTCACAAACCACACACAGTTAGGTGCTTTCCCACTGGGATTGGCCTAGAGTAGACAGGGCGAGGTGGCCATCACGAGACATGGGACTTTCCTGATCACTAGGACAACCACCTTGGTGGTGGGGTGGGTACCACTTGGGGAAAAGGAAGGAGCATCCTCACACTTGAGCAGTTACCCCCGGACACAGATTGGGGTGAGGAGCACAGTCAGGACCTCAGCCCAGGCATCACCATGCACTTCTGGGAGCACTACAAGGCCCGGTGCTTGGAGCAGGCAGCTCAGCCCGAGCTCTCAACAGCTACCGGGGATTCCAGGGTCTGCAGAGAGTGCAGGAAACACCCACAACCCGTTCCACAGTCCATCCCAGGGATTAGAGGGACTCCAACCAGAAAGGATACGCAGTGGGAACACCGGTGGTGAACTCTGAATTATACGGGATTGGCTGAGGCCCATCACGGCAGAGACCAGCACTCCGTGGGCGGTTAACAGACAGTGAGTAAAGACCTTGAACCGCAACCACTGAGTCAGCCCTTCATTGCTGGCGCTGTCGCCCCGCGCTCCAGCGCCAACGGTCTCTACAGTCACCCTCATCCTCCCCTGGCTCTACCTGTGGGGAACCGAGCCATCTGAGCTGCGACAACATCCGCCCCAGAGGACAGCACCCGCAGCGGCGGCTAATCCCTGGCCACACACGACAGGTGGCATCACGAGACAACTACTCCCAACATCCTCAACCCCTTCATCCTCATCATCCCACCATTCATCACTTCGTAGACACCTCGGGGTAACGAAACTGGGCAGGGCCACCCGTGACATTCCCTGACCCTCACCGGCCCGGTGACGAGTATTTCCCGGGCCCTGTGGGGTGCTCCAAAGTTACTGCGATCAGATGTGTGTGTGAGAGCGGCGGGATGCGTTCCACAGCGTCCTAGGACCCCCTTCGAGAACAGCAAGTTGTGCAAAAGGTATTGAAACATTGAAGAGTTGGACATGAGCATCCAAAAGACTAGAGAAGGTCACTTTAAGACACAGTAAGGTCACCCGAAAAGGTTTATATATATATATATATATATATATATATATATATATATATATATATATATATATAGATTAATATATAAATATATTTATATATTAATCTATCTCACTTGTATTATATTTCTCTATTTCTTATGTCTGAATTGTAGACCGCCCCTTTAAGGCGAATCTTACCTGTGATGCAAAGTAAAATGACCGGGGAATACAATAGCCATTGGTTTTCATGTCTTTTATTATTTTTGGACTTTGATATATTAGGATCATTTTAAGCTGCGCCCTCCTGTCCCTCTAGGAAATAGAAATTTGACAGTTTGACATTGTGCTAAACGCCGAACCTTTGACAGTGAAGAATACAAAAAGAAAAGCAGAAAAACAAGGAAAATGAGATTTTTACAGCAGAGGAAATAAAATGGCAAAATGTTGACATTTGTCAATGCAGATATAAATCAACAAATGTAATAAAAGCCAAATAGCAGAAGCTTATCACCAGGCAGAGGAGCGAGGATGGATGAAAAACTAATGAGGAGTACCTGGAGACACCACTAGAGGGAGCACACTGCCACTAGCTGTCCTCCTGCACCTGCTATGAGCTCCCCCTAGTGGTCACTGCTTGTCATAAAAATTATATAATTTTGTAATATAAATATATAGCAATTTTTTAGATACAAAAATAGATTTGTGGATAGTATCTTAAAGGGATCATTTTTTGTAAATATTTCTGTAGGAAATATGGCCTGGTTTGCTAAGGAGCTCAATAGATTCTATGACTGATACTTTTGCACAAACTTATTGTGAAGTATGACAACACAAATCTGATGTCCATGGCCAACCTAAAGGATATGCACACCTTCCGGGGCTTTTTCTTTTCTAAATGCATATATTTTTGATAATATGAGAGCCTGATCTTCTAACAAGAGAGTTTAGATCTCAGATAATCTTTCTTCTTAGCTGAATTATGATCACTAAGTTCAGCTCAACTTTTTTGTTGTGGTCACAAATCAGCTGAGAGAAGCTCAGAAGAAGGAAGAGGCATTTCATAAACGCTTCCATTAGATGAAGCTTACTGACAAATTCTCAGTTAACTCATTCAGCGGCCAATATTAAATAGTGCAATACAGCAGCTTTAGAAAGGAAATGGTGGAAAACTTATTAATGAAATCTGATTTCAAAACTAATTTTCAGACAAAAATACATGGTTTTAAAGGAAAAAAAATGCCCCCAAAAGTCCCTACATCGTTTAACATTAGTTATGTGCAATACCCTGCCTGACCACATGGAGTGCAAATCATATTCAGTAGGGTTCCCATAATGTAGAGCTCTAAGTTTCCATCTAGTGGTAAATAATAATAAATGCAAAGCAAATAGTATCACAAGCCCTAATGTGGTGTCACACAGAGTTTTGCACAAACTTCGCTGACTGTCATGGTGGAGTTGGGCGCTGTACAAATTTCAGATTCTGACACTCCGCCCAATGGTTTCTTTGGTGTCTGGGATCAACACAGGCAGACTCAGGCATCGACCTGATGTGTGCTGAGTCATAGGCAGGCTAGTACAAGGTAATCTTTGCTACTGTGCTAGTCTGTTTGCTCCTTTGGTCACATGTTGTGGGGAGACCTATCACATCTGCTCACCTATTTATGCTGGTGGAATTCTTCTACCCATGCCAGCTATAGTGTATTCTATGTTGGTCTGTGAGGTGTGGTGTCTCAGACTTTCTGGTGAAAATTGTGCTTATTGCTTGGTGTGGTTGTGTAGTTTACCACTGTTTTGTAGCTTCCTTCCTGCTCTTTTTTTCCTCTTGAACCTCTTATTGTCTTTACCTCTGTGTGTGCATACTGTGTGATAGAGTTTTGGTTTTCCCTTGTCTGTCTTTCTTTGGGTTTCATCACTCTCCTGTCCCATCCCTAATTGGGGGAAGAGGAAAACAAATCAACACTGGTCAGAAGCAGGGCTAGGAAGGAGACTCAGGCCTCTCTACCATCAGGAGTATCCCTGAGAATAGGGATAGCATCAAGCCCCCTAGCTTGAGCGTCAGCTTAGGAACCCCAATTCCCCACTATCCCATAGTTATCGTGACATTTGGAAAATAACATGTTCCACTTTTTTTTTTACTTTCTTTGCTTCTCCACAGATTATGGATTTTGCTCAGAGATACTTGAAGGTCCTAAAAATGTTACTGTGCTCAGCGGCTCGACTGCCAGCTTCATGTGCACAGTGGGAACCGGGTGGGAAGTTATCTCCTGGTATCTACAGACATACTTCATTGTCAATATATATCCCACCGGCACCACCGTGAGCAGAAATCACACCATCATCGTACAGAACAGTACAAACGCCATCACCGGGGCCTTCACCTCAGCGATAACCATTGTCAATGTCAATAAAACGAACTCCGGGCTGGTGAGATGCAGCAGCCTCTCCGCATCGTTTCAGGACGCCTATCTGACTGTGCAGGGTGCGTATATTATACAGGATTAATAATAGATTTCATCAGTCATCTATCTATTTACAGTAGGGAAAATAAGTATTTGATCCTTTGCCAATTTTTGCAAGTTTTCCCACCTACAAAGAATGGAGAGGTCTGTAATTTTTATTGTAGGTAACTTCAACTGTTACAGAATAAAAAAAAATCCAGAAAATCTCATTGTATGATTTATAAATAATTATTTAGCATTTTATTGCATGAAATAAGTATTTGATACAATAGAAAAACAGAACTTAATATTTGGTAGAAACCTTTGTTTGCAGTTCCTGAGGTTGGACGTTTCCTGTGGATCTTGACCAGGGTTGCACACACTGTAGCAGGGAGTTTGAGACTCCTCCATACCGATCTTCTCCAGATCTTTCAGGTCACTCCTCCATCCAGATCCTCTACTGATCTTTCAGGTCACTCCTCCATACAGATCTTCTCCAGATCTTTCAGGTCACTCCTCCATCCAGATCCTCTACTGATCTTTCAGGTTACTCCTCCATACAGATCTTCTCCAGATCTTTGATGTTGTTTCTCCATGCAGATCTTTCAGGTCACTCCTCCATACTGATCTTCACCAGATCTTTTAGGTCACTCCTCCATACAGATGTTCACCAGATCTTTCAGGTCACTCCTCCGTACAGATCTTCTCCAAATCTTTCTGGTCACTCCTCCATACAGATCTTCTCCAGATCTTTCAGGTCACTCCTCCATACAGATCTTCTCGAAATCTTTCAGGTCACTCCTCCATACAGATCTTCTCCAAATCTTTCAGGTCACTCCTCCATACAGATCTTCTCCAAATCTTTCAGGTCACTCCTCCATACAGATTTTCTCCAAATCTTTCAGGTCACTCCTCCATACAGATCTTCTCCAGATCTTTCAGGTCACTCTTCCATACAGATCTTCTCCAGATCTTTCAGGTCACTCTTCCATACAGATCTTCTCCAGATCTTTCAGGTCACTCCTCCATACAGATTTTCTCCAGATCTTTTAAGTCACTCCTCCATACAGATCTTCTCCAGATCTTTCAGGTTTCGAGCTGTCATGGGCAACATTGAGTTTCAGCTCCCTCCAAAGATTTTCTATTGGGGTCAGGTCTGGAGACTGGCTAGGTCACACGATGACCTTGAAATGCATCTTAGGGCCGTTTCACACATCCGGCTTTTCGCTGGATTGCTGGATCCGTCACACTCCAGTGCAGTGTGATATAGTACAATGGCTGTGCGACAAGCTCCGGTCACATGCTGTCATGTGACTGGAGCATGTGAACCAGAAGTTGCCGCACTGCCATTGTACTGTATCACACTTTACTGGAGTGCGTCGGATCCGGAAATCCGGCAAAAAGTCGCATGTGTGAAACGGCCCTTACAGAAACGCTCCTTAGTTGCCCTGGCTGTGTGTTTCGGGTCATTGTCATGCTGAAAGACCTAGCCACGACCCATCTTCAATGCTCTTATTGAGGGAAGTAAGTTGTTGGCCAAAACTTCGCTATACATGACCCCATCCATCCTTCAATAAGGTGAAGTCATCCTGTCCCCTTTGCTGGAAAGCACCCCCAAAGTATGATGTTTCCACCCCCAAGCTTCATTGTTGGGACGGTGTTCTTGGGGTTGTACTCATCCTTCTTCCTCCAAACATTGCGAGTGGAGATGATACCTAAAAGTTCTATTTTGGTGTCATCTGACCACATGACCTTCTCCCATGCCTCCTCTGGATCATCCAGATGGTCAGTGGCGAACTTCAAACAGGCCTGGACATGTGCTGAGAACCTTGTGTGCCCTGCAGGATCTTAGTCCATGAGGCGTAGTGGGTTACTAAAGCTAATCTTTGAGATGGTGGTCCCAGCTCTCTTCAGGTCACTGACCAGGTCCTCCTATTTAGTTCTGGCCTAATTCCTGACCTTTCTCAGAATCATCCTTACCCCATGAAGTGAGATCTTGCATGGAGCCCCAGAATGAGAAAGATTGACAGTCATCTTGTGTTTCTTCCATTTTCTAATAATTGCTCCAACAGTTGTTGCCTTCTCACCAAGCTGCTTGCCTATTGTCTTGTAGCCCATACCAGCTTTGTGCAGGTCTACAGTTTTGTCCCTAGTGTTGTTAGACAGATCTTTTGTCCTGGCTATGGTGGAGAGATTGGAGTGTGATATCTATCTATCCCTATTACATTTTTTTCTTTATTTCCTCAGTGAATGGCTCGGTTCAGATAACAAATGGAAGTGTTATTGTGAAGCCGAAGTCCAATGTCACCATGATTTGCCAAGCAGCCCAGTGGTCTCCAGCGCCGACCATCACCTGGCAGATAAATAATACCGCAGCAGATGTTTTGTATTACTCCACTACATACACCACCGCAGCTAATGACTTTGTGACGGCTATTAGCACCTTTAAGATTAGCCCAGAAGAAGACCTCAGCTTGACCTGTTTGGCCTCCATACCTACTTTGACCCAACCGCAGGCGGCGACAGCTATCATTGCTGTACGGGAACACATCCCAGGTAAGAGTGGCCATGTATTCATTATCCTCCAACCATTAGTGTCCTCGGAACGGAAGAAGCCCCGTCCGGTAAGGATTCCGACCATCAAACCCCCTAGATCAGAAAGGCCTGGACCTGGAATTAAAGTGTCTCTAACTGGCCGCCTCTAGCAATACCATAGCTAAAATATTTACAGCTTTATATATATTATCCCTGTGTGGAGTCATATTATGGTCTTATTGTCTTTTTTTAGGCAGCGGCTCTTCCCTGAGTCAGACGGACATCATCCTGATCGCTGTCTTCGGGTCTCTCGGAGGGTTACTGCTCCTCGCCCTCATTATCGCTCTTATCGTATACTGTTGTAGAAAGCAAAAAAAGAAGAAAGAAGGTAAATAAATAGTGAATCCGCAACGACATGAAATACGGCGTCTGACTCCAGGCCGGGGAGTATTTTAGGAAAGCCATTATCAGGAATGGAGCGGCGGTTACCATGCAAAATTAATTTCATCAATGCTTTATTACAGCCCAGGAACAGAAAAGCCACAAAAAAAACATCTGAGCCCGCAACTATGTGGGACGGGTCCGATCAAGGTCGTCCATTGCCTCACTGGATCGATTCTCAGTCACTTCAGTGAATACATGATCTATGTATCTATCTATCCCTCTATCTATCTATCTATCTATCTATCTATCTATCTATCTATCTATCCCTCTATCTATCTATATATATATCTATCCCTCTATCTATCTATCTATCCCTCTATCTATCCCTCTATCTATCTATCTATCTATCCCTCTATCTATCCCTCTATCCCTCTATCTATCCCTCTATCTATCCCTCTATCTATCCCTCTATCTATCCCTCTATCTATCCCTCTATCTATCCCTCTATCCCTCTATCTATCCCTCTATCTATCCCTCTATCTAGCTATCCCTCTATCTATCCCTCTATCTATCTATCTATCCCTCTATCTATCCCTCTATCCCTCTATCTATCCCTCTATCTATCCCTCTATCTATCTATCTAGCTATCCCTCTATCTATCCCTCTATCTATCTATCTAGCTATCTATAATCTATCTAGATCTCTATTTATCTATCTATTTATTCCTCTATCTATTTATCTATCCGTCCATCCATCCATCCATTCCTCCATCTATATATCTATATCTATCTATCTATCTATCTATCTATCTAAATATCTATCTATCTATCTATCTATCCCTTTATCTATATATCCCTCTACCTATCTATCTATCTATCCATTCATGCATCTATCTATTAATCTATCTATCCATCCATCTTTTCATCCGTCTATCTATTTATCTATCTATCCCATATTTATCCATCCATTTATCTATATATCCCTCTATCTATCCATCCATGCCATATCTATCTATTGATTTATCTATCCATCTATTTATCTATCTATCTATCTATCTATCTATCTATCCATCCCTCTATCTATCTATCTATCTATCTATCTCTATCCCTCTATCTATCTATCTATCTCTATCCCTCTATCTATCTATCTATCTATCCCTCTATCTATCTATCCCTCTGTCTATCCCTCTATCTATCTATCTATCTATCTATCTATCTATCTATCTATCCCTCTATCTATCTATCTATCTATCCATCTATCCATCTATCTATCTATAATATATCTATATCTCTATCTATTTATCTATCTATCTATTTATTTATTCCTCTATCTATTTATCTATCCGTCCATCCATCTATCCATTCCTCTATCTATCTAGCCATCCATCTATCTATCTATCTATCTATCTATCTATCTATCCATTCATCCATCTATCTATTAATCTATCTATCCATCCATCTTTTCATCCGTATATCCATCTATCTATCTATCTATCTATCCATCCATGCCATATCCATCTATCTATCCATCCATCTAGTAATTATCCATCTATCCCTCTATTTATCTATCTATCTATCCCTCTATCTATCTATCCATCCATTTATCTATCTATCTATCTATCTATCTATCTATCTATCCCTCTATCTATCCCTCTATCTATCCCTCTATCTATCTATCCCTCTATCTATCTATCTATCCCTCTATCTATCCCTCTATCTATCCCTCTATCTATCTATCTATCTATCTATATATCTGTCCCTCTAACCATCTATTAATCTATCTATCGATCCATCCATCTAGTAATCTATCCATCCTTTCATCCTTTTATCTATCTATCTATCCCTCTATCTATCTATCTATCTATCTATCCATCCATTTATCTATCTATCCCTCTATCTATCCATCCATGCCATATCCATCTATCTATCCATCCATCTAGTAATTATCCATCTATCCCTCTATCTATCTATCCCTCTATCTATCCCTCTATCTATCCCTCTATCTATCCCTCTATCTATCTATCTATCTATCTATCTATCTATGTATCTGTCCCTCTAACCATCTATTAATCTATCTATCGATCCATCCATCTAGTAATCTATCCATCCTTTCATCCTTTTATCTATCTATCTATCCCTCTATCTAGCTATCTATCTATCTATCCATCCATTTATCTATCTATCCCTCTATCTATCCATCCATCTAGTAATTATCCATCTATCCCTCTATCCATCTATCTATCTATCTATCTATCCCTCTATCTATCTATCTATCTATCTATCCCTCTATCCCTCTATCTATCTATCTATCCCTCTATCTATCTATCCATCCATTTATCTATCTATCTATCTATCTATCTCTCTATCTATCCATCCATCTAGTAATTATCCATCTATCCCTCTATCTATCTATCTATCTATCTATCTATCCCTCTATCTATCTATCTATCTATCCCTCTATCTATCCCTCTATCTATCCCTCTATCTATCCCTCTATCTATCCCTCTATCTATCCCTCTATCTATCTATCTATCCCTCTATCTATCCCTCTATCTATCCCTCTATCTATCCCTCTATCTATCCCTCTATCTATCCCTCTATCTTTCCCTCTATCTATCCCTCTATCTATCTATCTATCCCTCTATCTATCCCTCTATCTATCTATCTATCTATCTATCTATCTATCTATCTGTCCCTCTAACCATCTATTAATCTATCTATCGATCCATCCATCTAGTAATCTATCCATCCTTTCATCCTTTTATCTATCTATCTATCCCTCTATCTATCTATCTATCTATCCAGCCATTCATTTGTCCATCCCATATTTATCTATAATAATAATAATAATCTTTATTTCTATAGCGCCAACATATTCCGCAGCGCTTTATAATTCAGGAGGATAATATACAAACAAGTAACAGTTATAGAAATACAATATTTAGAGGAAAAAAGAAAAAAGACAACCCTGCTCGTGAGAGCTTACAATCTACAATGAGATGGGGGGAGGGGCAAGGTACAAGTGCTTATTTACAATGACAATCAAGCCAGCTCACGGACATGGGGGATGGATAATGGTTTCCTCGACCAGTGGGCCAGAGCCTTGAGATGCCTTTGGGTGCCATGGAGTTTTATGTGGAGTTATGTTGTGAGAAGTTGTAAAGGGACTATGTAAATCGAATCTGATTAGGGAGTGTGATAGGCCGCCCTAAAAAGATGCGTCTTTAGGGTGCGTCTGAAGCTGAGTAAGTTGGGAATTGTCCTAACTTCTTGGGGTAGAGCGTTCCAGAGGGTTGGTGCAGCTCGGAAGAAGTCTTGGATCCGGGAGTGGGAGGTTCGAATTAGTGTGGATGTTAGTCGAACGTCGCTTGCAGAGCGTAGAGAACGGGTGGGATGATAGACAGATCTATCTATCTATTCATCCATCCATGGCATTTCTGATATTTAAACTACTTCTAGTCTCTTGAATAACCTTTAATTTTATACATCCTGGTGGTTTCATTGATGAATAGAATTCAATTTCATCAGTTTCCTGGTGGTCTAGGGTAGTGAATGAGATTGAATTTGCATTCCCAGTTTTCTAGGATAGTTTATGAGATTAATTTCCCATTTGCTGATGGTCTAGGCTAGTAAAGAAAAATAATTTTACATTCTTCGAGGTTTTGGGTAGTGAATGAGATTAATCTCACAGTTCCTGGTGGTCTAGGGCAGTGATTGAGATACAGTTTACATTACTTGGTGATCTAATGTAGTAAATGTACATTACTGGTGGTATTGGTTTGTTAATAACATTAATCTCACATCCCCTGGCAGTTTAGATTAGTGAGTTAGATTAATAAAAAAAAATTCCTGGTGGTCTAGTGTAGTGAATGGAATTAAGTTGATGTTTCCTAGTAGTTTAGGGTAGTGAATGAGATTAGTTTTACATTCTCTAGTTGTCTAGAGTAGTGAATGTAATTATTATATTTCCTGGTGGTCTAGGGTAGTGAATGAGAATACTTTTCCATTACCTGGTGGTTCAGGGTAGTCAATGACGTTTATTTTACATTCCTAGTGAATATGATTAATTTCATATTCTCTGGTGGTCTAATGCAGCAAATTAGGTTAAACAAATTCCTGGTGGTCTAGGGTAGTGAATAGGATTAATTTTACATTTTCTGGTGGTTTATGGTACTGAATGAGACCCTTTTTACATTCCTGGTGTCTAGGATAATTTATGAGATTTTTTTGTATTTTATTTTATGGTGGTGTAGGATTAATTTTACATTCTGTGATGGTGTAGGGTAATTACATAGATTAATTTTACATTACTGGTGGTCTAGGGTAGTAAATTAAACAATAGTAGGACTAATTTTATATTCCTTAATGGTCTAGGGTAGTAACTGAGATTATTTATATTCCCTGGTTGTCTAGAATATTTGGTTTTCATTAACTTTACATTCCCTGGTTGTCTAGGGTAGTGAATATGATTAGTCTCATATATTAGATTTAAATTCACCATACAATCCAATGTTGCTATAAAATCCTAAAGTGGTTCTTTATTTCCCTATAATTACAATTTTATGTACAGACCGACTAGGATTAAACAAAAAAACAAGCATATGTGAATAACCAAACCTATAAATAATCGTCATACACAAGACTGTTTAAATGGGTTGTCTGGCCATAGAGTGACTTCAAACTTGTAACCTATGTGAATTCTCAAATTTTGAGCATTTGTATACCTCCGTGCACATTCCAACTAGACTGTATCTGTCCTCACTCCATACACTTGCATTGAGCAAGGCTGTGCACGTCTAGTTGGCATGTGTCTGCATGTATGTAAATTTGATTCCTGTCGTCACGTTTTTGCTGCGTTTGGCACCGGAGAACCTCAGAGCATACAGTGAGCGCGATGTGAAGGTTCACAAGAGTGACACACAGAGCGACTACACACTTGTAGCCTAAGGCCACAAAACCCCTTTAAATATAACAGGTAGGGCAGATCAAAGTGCGCCTGTGTGGATGACATAGGATGCGCCATCCACACAGTACTAGAAAGAAGAACAGAGATCTCACAAGATGGAGGAGGCGTTGGACTGAGAGAATCGACACCCATGGGACCAGATCGCCCCCTAAGTGAGTATTATGAAGGTGTTTTTTTACTTTCTACAGAGGGCTCTTATATACAGTATTGTAGAATGCGGTATATAGGAGCCTACTGGTGATGGCCGCAGCTTATAAGGGAAAAACCTGGTCACAGGATCTATTTAAGGACAATCGGACGTGAATGGCCAAACCTATAAATAATTGTCATACACTAGATTTCTTAAACGGGTTGTCCGGTCTTAGGTCACAAGTCTAGAGTCACTCTATATGACTTAAAACTTGTGAATCCTCACATCTTGAGCATTTCTATACTTCCAGACACATTCTAACTAGACTGTGTCACGCTGCACAAAGGGCTGGTAAGAAGTAGTACAGCAGATTCCCCACTAGGTGGCAGCAGTGTAGTGAAGGAGAGTCAAAGTAGCACTGTAACAGGAGGTGGACTGAAGTACAGCAGAGTAACTTCAGCAGACAGTTCACAGGCAAACCAGAAGGGGGCAATAGAGTAGTCAAGCAGTCAGGGTCAGGCTGGGATGTCTCATTAGTGCAGAGGGAGGATCAAGATCAGGTCATAAAACAAGACCAAGGTCAGATGATCAGGTATGCAGAGGTGAACATGTAGGTCACAGGGAACAGAAGACAAGACCGAAGGGTCAGGAGACACAAACACGGGAAAAGGACGAACCAGGATGGGTAAACAAATGACAGAAGCGGGAAGTCAGGGACTGGGACAGACGGACGAAAGGAGGAGGGTACAAGTCAGGGAAAGGTAACTAAAAGTCCAATCAAACAGAGAATCTCACCAAAGCCAGTCACAGGCTGCAGAGCAAAACTATAACAAGTGCTGGAATGACGGTGCAGTGACCAGATATAGTGTCTTCTGAAACCAAAACGAGGCTAAACGGAGTTAACCCCTGACATGACCAGGCTGGGTCTGGGAAACCCTGGAGCGGGGAATACGAGTCCTGGATCATGACAGTTTGTATCTGTCCTTGGTCAATACTCTTGCGTTGAGAAGGCTGTGCACGTCTAGTCGGTATGTGTCTGCCTGTATGCAAATGAGATTCCTGTGGACACCTTTTTGCTGCTGCTGGCACCAGAGAATCCTCAGAGCACAATGTGAAGGTTCACACGTGTAGCCTGAGGCCAGAAAACCCCTTTAAATATAAGAAATATATCAAATTCATCAGATATATAAATGTGTTGAAATATGGATATATAATAATTGTAGACATCAATTCTTACAGGTCTAGCGAGAGGGCACTCTTGTTGCAAACTACAAAATCCAAAACTCCTCTCAGTCCAGAACTTGCTTTCCCCAATTACCTCCTCTAATTAAAGGGAACCTGACAGCTGATACATGCTGCCCAATCCATGGGCAGCATATATCAGGCACTAGCGGTAAGATCTCAGCCAGGTATGTCTGACTCTGAAACGCTGCATTTCAAATAAATTTAATAGGGGGACTAGTGAGACAGGCAAATCCCCACCTGTTGCCTTGGTTGACAGTTCTCTGCCTATATGCGTGTAAGAGTGGTAGACGTTTGCTGTTGCATTCCCGCCCCTGAAGACACCTTGTGAACAATGTCCTACTTCTTTTGTAAATATCGTGTTATAAGAATTGTATTGTGATATAAAGAGTGATAACTGTTAGTAATTACATGTAGAGTATTAGGCATAATATATAGTGTAAGCTATAGTAAGTAATGCATGTGGTAATCTGTTGTATTTCACTTGTGTAGGAAGTTGTCCGATTGAAGGGTCAGCAATAGTTCAATGTTAGCCCACCAGGGGTTAAGTGAGAGGGAAAATGATGGTTCATTCTGGAAGAGTCAATTAAGAACTACTGAGCAAAAGTGACAGATGTACAGTCAGTCTCGTGGGAAGGTTGCATAAAGTGGGTGGTTTGTGGAAACAAAGGAGAGGAGACAGAAGGTGAGATAGAGTGAACCTTGTGTGTTGCATTGAACTTGTGTAAGAAGTTTTCCTACTGAAGGGTCAGCAATAGCTAAGCGTTTTCCCACCCTGAGAGGGGTCAAGTGAAAGGGAAAGTGATGGTTCATTCTGACGGAGTCACAGAAGAATTACTGAGCAAAAGTGAAAGATGTATAGTCAGTTTTTTGGGAAGGTCACATAGTGGTGGGTGTCGTTTGTGGAAACAAAGGAGAGGAAATGGAAGGTGACATTGCGTGAAACTTGTGTGTTGCATTGCACTTGTGTAGATAATTGTCCTACTGAAGGGTCAGCAATAGATAAGCGTTAGCCCACCATGGGAGGGGTCAGGTGAGAGGGAAAGTGATGGTTCATTCTGGAAAAGTAAGTAAAGAACTACTGAGCAAAAGTGACAGATGTATAGTCAGTCTCGTGGGTAGGCTGCATACAGTGGGTGATTTGTGGAAACAAAGGAGAGGAGACGGAAGGTGACCTAGCGTGAACAGTGTTAAAATGAGAAACTGACTCTCGAATAGAGTGGCCCCTGACAATAGAAGCCTGAGGACAGGACTCTAGTAGCCAGGCTCCTTAACCGTCAAGGCACCGGGTTAATCCTATCTGTCTTGAGAACATAGTTGACAACCAGAGTGGTTTTCCTATAAACCACTAGTAAGATCTAAAGGAGCCTGGACGTGGGTCTGCGGGAGAGGAAGGTGACCGTCACAAACTGTGCTGTAACGATGGACTGGGTTGCGCTAGGACTCACAGAACCAGTGTATTAGATGGTATATAATCCATAATAGCAGCTTTACTTAGGCAATATCCTAAGATCACCCAGACAGCTGAGATACGAGGAGCTGTTGGATAAAGTCCTCATACAGCCAAGCTGCCAGAGATTTTTTTTCCCCCAGAATAACAAAATAGCAACTCTGCAGGATCGACGAGCCAAGAATAGATTTTATGGATCTCGCCGAGCTGCAGTTTTATTCCTCAGCATCTAACGTTTGAGGAAACGCGTTGTAAATATTTGGTTGCTCTTAATTAATGACTTTTTGTCTGTACGGAGACCAATCACAGTTGGCGTGCGCCGCGTCTACCGGCAACCTGCGACTTTGTCTTTTATCTGTGATATTATGTAACGAGCCTCTCTGTCTGTTTAGTAAACATTATTATTTCCATACATTTTTCTGCTCTCCTGACATTTCCCTCCTCCTCTTCACAGAGCGCGGCTATCAGAGTGATGCATGGTAAGTCATCCATCACGTGTCGGCGGTAAATCTCGCTGCTGCAATTTACCGTAAGAATGTGCTCAATATGAGATATTAGGAGAGGTTATTTATAATGCAGGCGGAAATATTGGGGGGGGGCACTATTATTATGTCAGGGAGAGATCTGACACGTGAGAACCCGCCTGCAGCGAAGAAGTAAGTTATATGGTCTATAAAGGGTTAAATGCCATAGAATGTTCAAGTCATGTGTGTTATATGGAATGTTCTGGACATTCAATGAAGCTATGTTTTCTAAATAATTTCCAGTAAAGATTTGTGTTTTATGGAATATTCTATGGAAATATTTCATAGATTGTTCTGGTGAGGATGTGTGTCATATGGAATGTTCTGGTAAATTTGTGGGTTCTATGGAATGTTCTGTGGAAAGATATAGAATGATCTTGTGAAGATGAGTGTTATTAATACTGCCATAGAACATTCCATATAACATACATCTTCACCAGAACATTCTATAGAATATTTCCATAGAATATTTCATATAACATACATCTTCACCAGAACATTCTATATATTTCCATAGAACATTCCATATAACATACATCTTCACCAGAACATTCTATAGAATATTTCCATAGAACAATCCATATAACATACATCTTTACCAGAGCATTCTATAGAATATTTCCATAGAACATTCCATATAACATACATCTTCACCAGAATATTCTACGTAATATTTCCATAGAACATTCCATATAACATACATCTTCACCAGAATATTCTACGTAATATTTCCATAGAACATTCCATATAACATACATCTGCACCAGAATATTCTATAGAATATTTCCATAGAACATTCCATATAACATACATCTTCACCAGAGCATTCTATAGAATATTTCCATAGAACATTCCATATAACATACATCTTCACCAGAGCATTCTATAGAATATTTCCATAAAACATTCCATTTAACATACATCTGCACCAGAATATTCTACGTAATATTTCCATAGAACATTCCATATAACATACCTCTTCACCAGAACATTCTATAGAATGTTTCCATAGAACATTCCATATAACATACATCTGCACCAGAATATTCTACATAATATTTCCATAGAATATTCCATATAACATACCTCTTCACCAGAACAGAATATTTCCATAGAACAATCCATATAACGTATATCTTCACTAGAGCATTCTATAGAATATTTCCATAGAACAATCCTTATAACTTACATCTTCACTAGAGCATTCTATAGAATATTTCCATAGAACATTCCATATAACATACATCTTCACTAGAGCATTCTATAGAATATCTCCATAGAACATTTTCTATATATAAAGAGAACATTCCATATAAAATACTTCACCAAAGCATTCTATAAAATATTTCCATAGAACATTCCATATCATACATCTGCACCAGAATATTCCACGTAATATTTCCATAGAACATTCCATATAACATACATCTTCACCAGAACATTCTATAGAATATTTCCATAGACTATTTCATATAACATACATCTTCACCAGAACATTCTATATATTTCCATAGAACATTCCATATAACATACATCTTCACCAGAACATTCTATAGAATATTTCCATAGAACAATCCATATAACATACATCTTCACCAGAATATTCTACATAATATTTCCATAGAACATTCCATATAACATACATCTTTACCAGAGCATTCTATAGAATATTTCCATAGAACAATCCATATAACATACATCTTCACCAGAGCATTCTATAGAATATTTCCATAGAACACTCCATATAACATACATCTGCACCAGAATATTCTACGTAATATTTCCATAGAACATTCCATATAACATACCTCTTCACTAGAACAGAATATTTCCATAGAACAATCTATATAACATAACTCTTCACCATAACATTCTACATAATATTTCCATAGAACATTCCATATAACATACATCTTCACCAGAACATTCTATAGAATATTTCCATAGAACATTCCATATAACATACATCTTCACCAGAGCATTCTATAGAATATTTCCATAGAACATTCCATATAACATACATCTTCACCAGAGCATTCTATAGAATATTTCCATAAAACATTCCATTTAACATACATCTGCACCAGAATATTCTATGTAATATTTCCATAGAACATTCCATATAACATACCTCTTCACCAGAACATTCTATAGAATGTTTCCATAGAACATTCCATATAACATACATCTGCACCAGAATATTCTACATAATATTTCCATAGAACATTCCATATAACATACCTCTTCACCAGAACAGAATATTTCCATAGAACAATCCATATAACTTACATCTTCACTAGAGCATTCTATAGAATATTTCCATAGAACATTCCATATAACATACATCTTCACTAGAGCATTCTATATATTTCCATTGAACATTCCATATAACATACATCTTCACCAGAGCATTCTATAGAATATTTCCATAGAACAATCCATATAACATACATCTTCACCAGAGCATTCTATAGAATATTTCCATAGAACATTCCATATAACATACATCTTTACCAGAGCATTCTATAGAAAATTTCTGTTCTATGCAACGTTTTGTGGAAATATTACATAGAATGTTCTAGTGAAGATGTATATTATATGTATATTATATTGAATGTTCTATGGAAATATATACAATGTGCAATACAGGGTAATATTGTGGTACCGTGTTAGCCAGAAAAATCAATTGAAATACTATGTCCCAAGAATGACAAAAGTATTTTAGGAGTGATACCTTTATAGGCTAACCAGAAAAATTATATTAGCAAGCTTTCAGAGTGTCGCGGGCGGGGGGTGCGCTGCTCGACCACGCTTGCGGCTCGGGTCCGGCTGCTGCTGCTGCTCGGTGGCTCGAGCGGTGGGCCGGATCCGGGGACTCGAGCAGCGCTCCTCGCCCGTGAGTGAAAGGGGTGGTCTGTTGGGGTTTGGGATGTCGGTTTGTGACGCCACCCACGGTGTGTGGTGAGGTTGGGGCACCACCGCTGCCCTGTACGGGGATCCCGGGAGCGATGACAGGGAGCAGCTGGGATGTTTCTCTCCCCTCCGTGGGTAGGGGGATTTTGGTAGTCCCGGGGCCCGGAGTTGTTGACTGTAAGGTGGATTGCGGGGCTTGGCCGGGTGCAGGGTCGCGGGGGCAGCGCAGTGCCAGACGGCACGGTGGTACTTACTCAGCCAGTAACGTACATGGAGTCTCTGGTAAAACAAACGGCTGTATGGACGAGTCCCACAGACGGCTGCGGCGGTCACTCCCGGTAGGTTGGCGGTAACTGTCTCTCCCTGCACCGGTGTTGTGTTCTCGGCCCCGATGGCTTCCCACCGGTAACCCGCTCCCCAGCGGTATATTTGCCGGAGGAGCCCCTTTTGCCCGCAGGCGCTGGCCCTGGGAACTCTAGCTGTGGTGGTAGCTGTATTTCCCTTCACGGTTGAGTGGTTGCCTTTAGTCGGGTCTTTGCTGCTGGAAAACCCCGGAGGTTCCCGTCGCTGACGGATTTGACCGGTTTAACGGTGACTCCAAGCCTGGTCGGGGTCCGCAGGCCCTGCCGAATGGTGCTGGCCTCTCTTCGCTCCCCGGTCCAGTACCGGCGGGCCACCGCCCGTCCCCGGTCCTTACGGTTGTGCGTCAATCGGCTTCACCTGCAGACGGTCACCACCGTCTGCCAACCTTGCTCATAGGTGCCCGGGCCACGTACCCGGACACGGCCAGTCAGCTCCTCCACTACTCCTTCACTCCTCTCCTTTCACTTTTTCTAACTCTGCCGTTTTTCCCACGTCCAGGACTGTGAACTCCTCGGTGGGTGGAGCCAACCGCCTGGCTCCACCCCACCTGGTGTGGACATCAGCCCCTGGAGGGAGGCAACAAGGATTTTGTGTGTGCGGCTGATGTGCCTAACCGGGGTGTGGGGTGTGTTGTTGCAGTACCTGTGACGTCCTGGCTTGTCCAAGGCGCCACAAGAGCACAAAGGCTCCTTCTTCAGGCATTTTGTAATTTGCCTGAAGAAGGAGCCCTCGTGCTCTGAACGCTTGCTAATATAATTTTTCTGCTTAGCCTATAAAGGTATCACTCCTAAAATACTTTTGTCATTCTTGGGACATAGTATTTCAATGGAAATCTATAGAATGTTCTAGTGAAGATGTGTGTTATATGGAATATTTCATTACTGATGTCTATTATATGGAATGTTCTATGGAATACCTAGAATTTCTAGGTTGAGAATGCACACCCATGGACAAAACTTTTGGCACCCTTCTGTTAAAGTAAGAAAAACCCACAGTGGTCACTGAAAATAACTTGACACTAACAAAAGTTATTTTCTTTTTAATGTACTATATATCAACTAATAAGAATTAGACTTTGATTTTGAATTGTGGTTCAACAGAAAAGAAAAGTCATGAAAATGGCCTGAACTAAAATGATGGTTCCCTTAGAAAAGACTGAAATTAATTTGATTAATTAGGGACATGTTAAGCTAAAGTGCATCCTGTAATTAGCATCAGAGGCTTCTATAAACTTATAAGCAATCAGTCTGCGTATTTGAAGGGTGAAAAGTAGTTGCTGTGCTGTTTGTTATCATGGTGTGTAGCACACTAAACATGGACAAAGGAAAACAGAGCGTTATCTCAGGAGATTAGAAAAAAAAGGCTATAATACATCTCCAAACAGTTGGATGTTCCTGATAGTAGTTACATATATTCTTTGTCCACAAGTGTATGTTATAGAGGTTCTGGTGAAGATATGTGTTATTTGAGAAGTTCTGATGAAGATTTGTGTTGTATGGAATGTTCCATGGTAATATATAGGATCTTCTGGAGGAGATGTGCTGAATGTAGAATGTTCTAGGTAAAGCAGGTGATGAATTGAATGATCTGGTGAAGTCTTTATTCCTTTAAGGAATGACTACTTTCTTCTTTACTAGGAAAACTCGAGAGAACAGCAACAATCTGAAGGCAATGGATAGAGACAGTCTGGGAGAACATAACTTTGCATATACACCAGAACCTGTACTAGTAAGGCAAAGTAAGTTGAGCGGGTCATGAATGATACCGTAAGTCAGCATGAAGTCCATTGCTCTCCTGCTGTTATAAGGGTCTGACAACCAGTAACATCTGCCAGGACTTTCAGGGTTCAGTAAATGCATGTGTGGGATCCGAGCCTCAACATCCACAATAGCCTAATCAGCCACCAGTATAACATTATACAGTTAGGTCCAGAAATATTTGGACAGTGACACAAGTTTTGTTATTTTAGCTGTTTACAAAAACATGTTCAGAAATACAATTATATATATAATATGGGCTGAAAGTGCACACTCCCAGCTGCAATATGAGAGTTTTCACATCCAAATCGGAGAAAGGGTTTAGGAATCATAGCTCTGTAATGCATAGCCTCCTCTTTTTCAAGGGACCAAAAGTAATTGGACAAGGGACTCTAAGGGCTGCAATTAACTCTGAAGGCGTCTCCCTCGTTAACCTGTAATCAATGTAGTAGTTAAAAGGTCTGGAGTTGATTACAGGTGTGTGTTTTGCATTTGGAAGTTGTTGCTGTGACCAGACAACATGCGGTCTAAGGAACTCTCAATTGAGGTGACGCAGAACATCCTGAGGCTGAAAAAAAAGAAAAAATCCATCAGAGAGATAGCAGACATGCTTGGAGTAGCAAAATCAACAGTCGGGTACATTCTGAGAAAAAAGGAATTGACTGGTGAGCTTGGGAACTCAAAAAGGCCTGGGCGTCCACGGATGACAACAGTGGTGGATGATCGCCGCATACTTTCTTTGGTGAAGAAGAACCCGTTCACAACATCAACTGAAGTCCAGAACACTCTCAGAGAAGTAGGTGTATCTGTCTCTAAGTCACCAGTAAAGAGAAGACTCCATGAAAGTAAATACAAAGGCTTCACATCTAGATGCAAACCATTCATCAATTCCAAAAATAGACAGGCCAGAGTTAAATTTGCTGAAAAACACCTCATGAAGCCAGGTCAGTTCTGGAAAAGTATTCTATGGACAGATGAGACCAAGATCAACCTGTACCAGAATGATGGGAAGAAAAAAGTTTGGAGAAGAAAGGGAACGGCACATGATCCAAGGCACACCACATCCTCTGTAAAACATGGTGGAGGCAACGTGATGGCATGGGCATGCATGGCTTTCAATGGCACTGGGTCACTTGTGTTTATTGATGACATAACAGCAGACAAGAGTAGCCGGATGAATTCTGAAGTGTACCGGGATATACTTTCAGCCCAGATTCAGCCAAATGCCGCAAAGTTGATCAGACGGCGCTTCATAGTACAGATGGACAATGACCCCAAGCATACAGCCAAAGCTACCCAGGAGTTCATGAGTGCAAAAAAGTGGAACATTCTGCAATGGCCAAGTCAATCACCAGATCTTAACCCAATTGAGCATGCATTTCACTTGCTCAAATCCAGACTTAAGACGGAAAGACCCACAAACAAGCAAGACCTGAAGGCTGCGGCTGTAAAGGCCTGGCAAAGCATTAATAAGGAGGAAACCCAGCGTTTGGTGATGTCCATGGGTTCCAGACTTAAGGCAGTGATTGCCTCCAAAGGATTCGCAACAAAATATTGAAAATAAAAATATTTTGTTTGGGTTTGGTTTATTTGTCCAATTACTTTTGACCTCCTAAAATGTGGAGTATTTGTAAAGAAATGTGACAATTCCTACAATTTCTATCAGATATTTTTGTTCAAACCTTCAAATTAAACGTTACAATCTGCACTTGAATTCTGTTGTAGAGATTTCATTTCAAATCCAATGTGGTGGCATGCAGAGCCCAACTCGCAAAAATTGTGTCACTGTCCAAATATTTCTGGACCTAACTGTAATAACCTGTTCCACTTTTCCACATCCTCAGTGGCGGGTGGTGCAAGTTTTAGAGTCCGGCAACTAAATTGGGGGTCTTAGTAGTTAAGTCGGTCAATGCAGTTTATTTTTCTAGATTCTTCTATATTATTTGCATATGATAAAATGGAAGCAATGAAATAACAATTCCCTCTGTATCTTCCACAGATTTTGGCTCCATTCATGCTAGCAACACAGCTTACGATGATAAAACATCTACCTCCACAGCGTCAAGTTCTCAGGTACGGACACACCAAGCAATAAAAAAGAGAGGACCTAGATAGATAGATAGATAGAGGGATGGATAGATAGATAGATAGATAGAAAGAGGGATAGATAGATAGATAGATAGATAGATAGATAGATAGAGGGATAGATAGAGGGATAGATAGAGGGATAGATAGAGGGATAGATAGATAGAGGGATAGATAATTAGAGGGATAGATAGATAGAGGGATAGATAGATAGATAGATAGATAAATAGATAGATAGAGGGATAGATAGATAGATAGATAGATAGAGGGTGTAACAGTGTGTCCCTCCCCCACCTGTGCTTATGGTGTAATAGTCTGTCTCTCCTTGACTGTCCTGTATGTACTACTGGTGGGGGATTCTTTGTTCTTATCAGCATGGGACTTCTCCAATCCAGCCAGGAGTCTAAAGTCCATTCATGTATCAAATGTCATCAAATGTCCAGGCGGAGTTGGGCCCACCTTAGGGGCTGACCCCAGGAGAGAAGAACAATGAGACCCATGTTAGGTCAGTTAGTTGGATCTCGGCTGGAGAAGGACTAGGATCTATTGCTGAGGCTGGATCCTAGAGCCTGTGTATGGACTGTTACAGATTGGAGATCAGTGGCCACGTGGGATTGTGTTTTATTGTTCACCCTGTTGGACTCAAGGAACTCGTATAAGGACCATTGCCATATTTTCCCTGGCGTTGGAATACCGGGAGGCACCCCTGGATCTTTTGTTTTGTTGTGGACTCCTTGCAGACTTTAAGGATTTATATTTATGTTTGGTGCTTTATCTTTGTGGTTCCAATAAAGCCCTTTGGATTGTTCCTTGGCCTGGCGTCCCTCACTGCTCTGTCGCATACCCCGTCACAGAGGGATAGATGGATAGATAGATAGATAGATAGATAGATAAATAGATAGAGGGATAGATAGATAGAGCGATAGATAGATAGATACTGTAGATAGATCGATACTGTAGATAGATAGATAGGTAGATAGATAGATAGAAGGATAGATACCATAGATGAATAGACAGAGAGAGATTAGTGATGGGCAGATCTGGATTGTAAAAGCCCGGATCCGCGCTGGTCCAAAAGTATTCGAGGACCGACTCCGGGTTTGGCGTCCTCAGAGAACTCCGGGTAACAATCTGGGGTCTGGCAAATCGGGTAATAAAAAAAATAAAGGATAAGTAAAGAAAAAGGGAAAAACAGGTGCTTTATACTTAGAGTGTCTGGCGCATCTGTACACTGCTTCTGGGTCCACTCATGCTACTTCCAGGGCCATTCATTATCTTTCATGCATATGCACTGCTTCCCTCGTCCACTGGCAGTCCCCGGATCTCTGATTGGTTGTAGTCAGACATGTCCCCACCCTGAGTGACAGTGTATTTGACTGCAACCAATCACAGACGCTGTGTGCGTACATATGGTGTAAAAATAAATAAATTAGTGTACGGTCCCCCCATATTAGGATTCCCAGCACAGGTAAAGCCTAAGGCTACAGGTGCAGCGCCCAGCCGTGCACTTATATTGGCTGCGTATGAAAATAAGAAGAACCACAAGCAACTTTTTCTTTTTTTTTTTTTACTTATTTAAATAAATAATTTAAAAAAAAACTGGCTTGCTTTCCACCCCAATTTTGATACCCAGCCATGATAAAGCCAACAGCTGGGGGCTGGTATTCTCAGGGTGGGGAGACCCATGCTTATGGCTCTCCCCCAGCCTAAAAATAGCAGCCTGCAGTCATCCAGGATTGTCATATCCATTAAATAGTTCAATCCTGGAACTTTACCTGACTCGTCCTGATTGCTCTGGTGCAGTAGTAATCAGGGTAATAAGGGGTTAAAAACAGCTGCCACTAAGCCCCAGATTAGTAATGGGAGGCATCTAGGAGACCCCCCCATTAGTAATCTTCAAGTGAAAAGAAATAAACGCAAACACAAAAACACAAATAAATCCTTTATTTCACATAAAATACAAAAAAACCATCCTCTTTCACCTGTTTATTAACCCCAAAACACCTAGGTCCAACGTAATCTACACAAGGTCCAACAATGAGTCCAGCTCTGTTACATCTGCTACATCTTCCCACGGTCCTCCACCTGTGATCCCAAATAATCTAAGTGACATCACCGCTCATCGCTGCGGCTCATTCTTCGCCTGAAGTTGAGAGCTAGCAGTCACGTTCTGTGTCCACGTGCTGTGACTTCAGATGTAGCAGAGCTGGAATCATCATGGGATCTCGTGTGGATTACGATGAACCTGCAAGGGTGTTTTGGGGGTTAATAAAGTGGTGAAAAAGGGTGGGTTTTTTCGTATTTTATGTCAAATAAAGGATTTTTTTCGGTGAATGTGTTTATTCCTTTTCACTTACAGATTACTAATGGGGTGTCTCCTAGATGCCTCCCGTTACTAATCTTTGCCTTAGTGGTAGGTTTGAGCTGTTATTAACCCCTTATTACCTCGATTGCCACTGCACCACGGCAATCGGGATGAGCCTGGTAAAGTTTTGAGATTGTCACATCTAATGGATGTAATAATACTTGGCGGCTGTGGTTTGCTATTTTTAGGCTGTGGGTCCCAACAAGAATGGGTATCCCCTACCTGAGAATACCAGCTTCCAGCTGTCAGGCTTTATCATGGTTGGGTATCAAAATTGAGGGGACCTCACGGCGTTTTTTAAAATGATTTATTTAAATAATTTTTTAAAAAGCCGTATGCAGTTCCTCTTATTTTCATACACAGCCAAGATAAGCGCAAGACTGGGGGCTGAAGCCTGTAGCCATATGCTTTATCTGTGCTGGGTATCATAATATGGTGGGACCCTAAAGGCCTTGTCACACGCAACGATGGATCTAACGATATATCGCCAGGGTCACGGATTCCGTGACGCACATCCGGCATTGTTAGCGACGTCGTTGCGTGTGACACGCATGAGTGACCGTTAACAATGGAAAATACTCACCAAATTGTCCATCGTTGACATGTCGTTCATTTTCATAAAATCATTGATTGTAGAGGACGCAGGTTGTTCGTTGTTCCTGCGGCAGCACACATTGCTATGTGTGACACCTCGGGAACGACGACCTACAGCTTACCTGCGGCCGTCAGCAATGAGGAAGGAAGGAAGTGGGCGGGATGTTACAGCCGCTCATCTCCGCCCCTCCTCTTCTATTGGGCGGCCGCTTAGTGACGCTGCTGTGATGCCGCACAACCCGCCCCCTTAGAAAGGAGGCGGTTCGCCGGCAACAGCGACGTCGCTAGGCAGGTAAGTGCGTGTGACGACTCCTAACGATATTGTGCGCCACGGGCAGCGATTTGCCCGTGACGCACAACCGACGGGGGCGGGTGCTTTCAACAGCGATATTGCTAGTGATATCACTGCGTGTAACACCCCCTTAAGTACATTTTTTTAATTGTTTATTTATTTTTACACTAATAGAGACGCACACACAGTGCGTCTGATTGGTTCCAGTCCCACACGCTGTGACATAGGGTGGGGGCACATCTGACTGCGACCAATCAGAGACGCTGGGACTACCAGTAGGCGGGGGAAGCAGTGAATATGGATGAGAGATAATGAGCGGCCCCGGAAGTAGCGTTGCAGACTCAGTAAGTATAACGCACTTGCTCCAATCCCCCTATCCTTTCTACCATCATTTTAAATGCTGGATTCTGGTCCAAATAGACTTTCATGGGGAACGGCGTCTGGCCAGATATCCGGGATCAATTCTGGGTCCGAACTGGGTATTTCTTATTAAACCCATATGGATTCACTGATCCCGGGTATCTGAGTCCATTATTGGAAAGCTGACTTTCTTTATTATATTTTAGATAATAATTGTCATTCTGTTTTGTATTTCTACCCTTATGTGACACCCTTTGACTTCCTCCATATCTTAATGTTCCCTTCCTGCTGCTATTCTCGTCTGCCTGACTGCAATCATTTTCGGAAGAGTTTCATGAACAGAACAATGACAGTATATGCCAAAAAGATGTAAAAATAATCCTGCACATTCTGGGAGAACTCCTTCCACCCTCCGCTCGAAAATAAACAGCGACAGCTTCCAAACCCTGCGATACCAAGTCCTTGTCATCCTAAGTCACGCTTATTGCATGGAAAGCAAAATGTTAAGCTCGCTTCTAAGGGAAAAAAAATCAATAACACAGAAGTATGGCTGTTATCATCCGGAATAAATAGAGACCCTAAAAGAGCGAGTTTTCATCGCTCGTTCCAAGCGTGCATGTGGGCTGTCACGTGGGCGTTCTTACTTAATGACTTTTTCCTTTGTATTCTATTTTTTTGTAGACATACGAGACATAACTATAGGAATAACACAATTATTGAGAAACACAAGGCGAGGCATTCAATGCTCAAAGGGGTTGTACAGCCTCCAATATGGCTGGCTGCAGTGAGTTAGAGTAGGAAGGACAGCTCTGGAGAACAAAATGCTGATCTCAGAGGTGAAAGTTTGTGTATACTAAAGGATATTACCGGATTTTTCGTTTTATAAGACGCACTGGATTATAAGATGCACCCCAAATTTAGAGATAAAAAAAGGTTAAAAAAAATAAATTGGCCCATTTTATGCTCCGGTGATGTCTTACCGGAGTGGGGGTGGGGGGTGTCAGGGGTGGTGGAGCAGGGTCACAGGAGGCAGGGGCGATGCTGGAGTAGGGCAATGCTGTAGGCACTGCAGTGGGGGCTGTGCTGGTTACAGTGGTGGCTGTGCTGGTTGCAGTGGGGGCTGTGCTGGCTGCGGTGGGTGCTGTGTAGAGCAGGGAGGTGCGGCGGGTGTCACAGTTGCACTTTCAGTGGTGCGGTCTTCAAAGAAATGGTGACCGGAGTCGGCGCGTGCGCAGATTGAGCTCTCTTCTCAATGACAAGCTGAGATCTCATCTGCGCACGCGCCACCTCCGGGCGCCATTTTCCTTAAATCTATTGCCGGGAGATCAATGGACCGGAGGCGGTGCGTGCACAGATGAGATCTCGAGCTGAGAGCTCCATCTGCGCATGCACCGACTCCAGGCGCCATTATTTAAAGCCCGAACAGCCGACAGGAGCATCTCACCTGCCGCATCACCCTGCTCCACACAGCCCCCACCGCAGCCAGCACAGCCGCCCTCACCGCAGCCAACACAGCCACCCCCACCGCAGCCAGCACAGCCGCCCCCACCGTAGCCAGCACAGCCGTCCCCACCACAGCTAGCCAGCCGCCCCCACCGCAGCCAGCACAGCCGCCTCCACCGCAGCCAGCATAGCCGTCCCTGCCACAGCCACCACAGCTGCACCCACCACAGCCAGCACAGCTGCCTCCACCGCGACCAGCACAGTCACCCCCACCGCAGGCACCACAGCTGCACCCACAACAGCCAGCACAGCTGCCTCCACCGCAGCCAGCACAGCCCCTACCACAGCCAGAACAGAGCACATTCCCCACCTCCTGGTAAGCTACATTCACATTATAAGACGCACCCCTCATTTTCATCTCAAATCTTTGGGAGGAAAAGTGCATCTGTCAGGGGAGGGAGGACTGGTAGGCCCAGGAGGTGGATCCACTGGACCATGCACCCCACCGGAGGGCAGGGTACACGGCAGCGGGAGCACTGGCGTGGCAAGGACAGGTATAACCAGGTCACCAGGGTCACGGAGTTCTTTAAGACGGTACAGAATGCTGGTACAGGTAACAGGACACAGTACAAGGGGACCTGAGGACCTAGCTCAAAAGACAAGGCTTCAAGACACGTTGATCAGGCCCCGCCCACATGGAAAGGCAAGTCTTATATACCCAGCACAGCCCCATGTCATTTCCTGCTTCAGGTGTGCTGGGCCTATAAGACCAGGAGAGTGGGCGCGGCCTGGTCCTATACAGAGGCACTAGTCAGAGTCAGACTCCTGAGACCAGGAACAGAACACAGGAGAGCACGAGCGGGAGCGGCAGGCGTGACCGGCGGACACGTGAACTGGATCAGTGGGCAAGGAGCGGTGGTGCGATGCAGGTGCGACTAGATCAGTGGGTACGGAGCGGTGGTGCGATACAGGTACGACTGGATCAGTGGGTACGGAGCGGTGGTGCGATGCAGGTACGACTGGATCAGTGGGTACGGAGCGGTGGTGCGATGCAGGTACGACTGGATCAGTGGGTACGGAGCGGTGGTGCGATGCAGGTACGACTGGATCAGTGGGTACGGAGCGGTGGTGCGATGCAGGTACGACTGGATCAGTGTGTACGGAGCGGTGGTGCGATGCAGGAACCGGGTCAGTGGGTAAGGAGGGCTGCCGGGACACCAGGAGCGTGACAGTATCTTATAACCCACATAATACGGTATGTCTTATCATGAGCTCATCTGCGCACACACCACCTCCGGGCCCATTTTCCTTAAGTCTGCTGCTAGGAGATCAATGGGCCGAAGGCAGCGCATGCGCATATGAGATCTTGAGCTGACAGCTCCATCTGTGCACGCGGCGACTCCATGCGCCATTACTTGAAGCCTGCACCACCGACAGAGCATCTCACCCGCCACACCCTGCTCCACACAGCCCCCACCGAAGCCATCACAGCCGCCCCCACCGCAGCCAGCACAGCGCCCATTCACCACCTCCTGGTAAACTACATTCACATTATAAGACGCATCCCTCATTTTCCTCTCAAATCTTTGGCAGGAAAAGTGTATTTTATAATCCGAAAAATACGGTACATCTTATTATAACTTTTATTACTATTTTTCTTTTTTGCATGCAGGTTCCGGCACAAAAATGGACTGATAATCGTCCGAAAACAATAAGACACGTGACTCATGTGTGATATACAAACAAAATGGAGTTGCCAAACCGTTTTTTGGCATCAATATACCGTGATGGACCGGACCAAGGGTCATGTGTAGAGGTGGAGATGTCGTACATAAAGAAAAGGAGTAAAGAGCAACGCCAATCACCTCTGCCCCAAGAGACAGACAAATTCTGTGCCTTATCTAAATACTACAACCTAAAAAACAGCAATAGTAACAAGCCGCTGTTACCACAAATCCGACACATTGCAACAGGCGTTTTATATGGATATATAAAATAAAAACATTTTATAGAAAAATGTAAAAACAGCAAAAAATTAATGGACAAAATGTATAAATTATTTCATGTATAATAATTAGGAGATGATAATAAAAAAAAAAATCGATTGGCCTTTACCATGAAGGTAACCGAGGATCCAGTAGTGCCCGGGGTCTCACATAATAATGAGCTGTGTCCTTCATAGACTCACTGGATCCCTAATGTTCCATCTCCCAAACTTCAGGACTTGCAGGACTGTAAAACATGATACAGAATCACTGTTAGTTTTCTATATTTTTCTCGGATTCTGAGTGTCACTGTGTTATTTCAATCACTAACTCATGTATCACAAGTTGCCACTGTTCTAGAAAATTAAGTGTTCCAGATGTTTGGATTTATTGGGCTATTATGCTGGAATATTCTCCTTCATTGTGCCATTGTTCTGGTAATTCATGTATTAGTAACTATATAACCATTGTCTAGAAGCATATTGTCAGTGTGCCATTGTTATAGAACCCCTGAACATAATGTCACTCCAGGTTTCAGTTTGTATTTTGTGTAAGTTTTCTCAGTGTCATTGATCTGAGACTGTAAATGTCAGTGTGCCATTGTTCTAGGTCCTCCTGTGTCAGTGTGCCATTGTTCTAGGTCCTCCTGTGTCAGTGTGCCATTGTTCTAGGTCCTCCTGTGTCAGTGTGCCATTCTTCTAGGTCCTCCTGTGTCAGTGTGCCATTCTTCTAGGTCCTCCTGTGTCAGTGTGCCATTCTTCTAGGTCCTCCTGTGTCAGTGTGCCATTGTTCTAGGTCCTCCTGTGTCAGTGTGTCATTGTTCCACCTTTCATAGTCCCTGCATGTCATTGTTCTAGGTTTCAAGTGTCAACTTGTTATTGTTCCATGTTCTCCATTGTCAGTGTGTCATTGTTCCAGGTCTCCCATTGTTAGTGTATAATTCTTCCAGGTCTTCCAGTGTCAGTTTGTCAATGTTCTAGGTATCAGTGTGCAGGTCTCCCAGTGTCAGTGTGTCATTTTTTTCCAGGTCTCCCAGTATAAGTGTGTCATTGTTCCAGGTCTTCCAGTCTCAGTGTATCAATGTTTCAAGTCTACCAGTGTCAAAGTGCCATTAGTCCAGGCCTCCCAGTGTTAGTGTGTCATTATTCCAGTTCTCCGAATGTCAGTGTGCTTTGTTCTAGGTCTATAAGTGTCAGTGTGCCATTGTTCCAAGCCTCCCAGTATCAAAATGTCATTGTGCCAAGTCTCCCAGTGTCAATGTGTCATTGTTGCAGGTCTCCCAATGTCAAAATTTAATTGTGCCAGGTATCTCAGCATCAATACATCATTGTTCCAGAACATCCAGTGTCAGTGTGTTTTTGTTCCAGGTCTCTCAATGTCAGTGTGTTATTGTTCCAGGTCTCCCAGTGTCAGTGTGTTATTGTTCCAAGTCTCCCAGTGTCAGTGTGCCATTGTTCCAGGCCTCCCAATGTTAGTGTGTCATTATTCCAGGACTCCTAGTATCATTGTGTCATTCTTCCAGGTCTCACAGTATCAATGCGTCATTGTTCCAGGTCTCCCAGTATCAGTATGTCATTGTTCCAGGTCTCCCAGTATCGAAATGTCATTGTGCCAGGTCTCCCAGTGTCAATGTGTCATTGTTCCAGATCATCCAGTGTGTGACATAATGTCAGATCTCTCATTGTCAGCCCGTTATTGTTCCAGGTCCCCTAGGATATGTACAAGATATCATTGATCCAAGTCTCTTGTATAAGTGGGTAATTAGTTAAGGTTCCCTCAGGACTTTATATCATTGTTTACTTGCCTTTCTTCTAGAATTAGCATTTTATTATACCAGGGCTCTCGATGTGTCATTGTTCTGTCACTTTAACATTGTTTTAGAACAGGTGGGTTTTACCCTAATAGTCTAATTATCACTGTTCCTTTCTTTTAGGACCAATTAGTAAATGTATACTGACACACCCAGTGTGTTTGTGGACATTGCTCTGTCCCTGTCCTGTTGTTCTAGAGCCCAAAGGGTCTGTGTGTCATTCTTAAATAATAACCCAAGTACTTTCACTATACCATTGCTTTAAGACTCCAAGTATCTGTGTGCAAGAAATCTTTTTTTACTTTAATACCAAGGGTCAGTTAACCATTCCTCTAGAACCAATATGTCATTATCCAGGGGCACCTATAGTGGTTATTCTGGCTTTGTGTCACGGTTCTAGGACCCCAAGGGTTAGTTAGACCTTCTTATAGAAGAAACAAGTCCTCTTATTCTGTTAATCTTTGTTCTGTCCCTGCATCATTGTTCTAAAACCTCAAGTTGTGGGTCTACCTCAACATCTTTCTTCTGGAATACCGAGAGTAAGAGTGTCATCACTCTAGAAACATGATATTATATGGAGGCACCCAGTGCCTCAGTTGCCCTTGATAAAGGACCTCGAAATCTGTGTCCCATGAAGTTGGTGGTTCTAGAATACAAAATGGCATGTTCATGTCCTAGATCTGATAGTGAATCAATCAAATAGACAATCCCCAGGTTTGGCCCTGCTGTCCGGTAGTGCAGATGGTTCCAAGTTGAGGAGGACGCAAAGTGTCTTCCTCCTTTGATCTGAGGAGCATCAAGCCAAGCGTCCTGTGCCACACAAGTGTGGCCTAGAAGAAAAAACCTACAGTGGATCTCCATTTTCATTTTACCAGCTCCAAGTTGCTAACATCTCCTGGCCTTATGTACTGTGTAAGTGCTTACTGTGAGTGTGGAATTACTAGTCAAACAGTATCTTGCATCCTCCCCAACTTGAGGCCATCTAGATCACCGGACAACATCACCAATCCAATGGACATTTGTTTTAGTTCTAAGAGATTTTGGATCTTCTGAAGTGTTAGTCGTCTTTGGCTTTTCCATTCTGAAATCTTTTGTTTTGGAATCCAAAGTGTCAAACCAAGTGTCCCATCGCTCGCAGCAGAAGATGGTCAATATTCCCCAGTCTGTAGACATAAGTGGCCGTAATCAGACTCCGTGTAGTCATTTCTATGTATGAATGTACTAATATAATCTTTATGAGTGTAATAACCTTCCGTTACGGTGTATAATACCTCGTTTACCTGCACTAAATGTTTATATGTTTATTCTTCATGTAACAGAGAGAAACAAATGATGTTATCGATGTTTGACCTGAATGTGATGACAGATATCCGTATTTATGTTTCCATAGATCATATCTGCCCAGAGCAGAGCAGTCCCCATCTGACGATCACTTAACTGTATACCAATTTAATGAAAATGTCAAAGCCCAATATTTATGAGCTAATAAAGAGCAAATATTCTACATAATGTGTTTTCTCTTCGTAATAATCCCATTTAACCCGATATCTGCATCACACGAGGGGGGAGGGGGATGAACATTTCTGTGTGTTAATGGGAATATCATGTACCAGCACCTGGTAGTAGACAAATATATATAAATGATATAAAAAATATGGATAGAGACAAAAATATACAGTACACACATAAATAGACAGATATTAGATGATAGATTAATGACAGATAGATAGATAGATAGATAGATAGATAGATAGATAGATAGATAGATGATATGCAAAAAAAAAAAGTCAGCTCTCCAATCCAATATTTGTGAAAATTAAAGTAACTTATTAGACCATACAGGGGTTTGTAATGTCGTCTATTGTGATCATATATTGAATTGGAGTACTGGCTCTTTATAGCATATGTACACAGTGGTATTTGTTTGGACCCTTGAGATTTGTAACCACAATGAAAGAATAAGATAAATAGATAGAAAGAAAGAAAGAAAGAAAGAGAAACAGAAAGAAAGCGAGAGAAAAAGAGACAGGGAGATCGAGAGAAAGAGAAAGAAAGAGAAACAGAGAAAAAAGAAAGAAGGGAAGAAAGAAGGGAAAAAAAAGAAAGAGAAACCGAGAAAGAGAGTAAGACAAAGAAAGACAAAAAAAGAGAGAAAAAGAGGAAAAAGAGCAAGAATGAAAGAAATAGAAACTGAGAGAAAGAAGAATAACAAAAAAAGAAACAATAACAGACAGCTAAAGAACAGAAAGAGAAAAAATGAGAGAAAGAAAGGAAAGAAAGAAACAGAGACAGAGACAGAAAGAGAATGACAGAGAGAAAGCAAGAAAGAAAAAAAAGAGACATGGAGAAAGAAAGAGAGACAGAAAGAGAAAGATACAGAGAGAATGAGAGAGACAGAAAAAGAGACAGAGAGAAACAAAGAGAATGAGAGAGACAGAAAAACAAAGAGAATGAGAGAGACAGAAAAAGAGACAGAAAGAGAGACAAAAAGGAAAGAAAGAAACAGAAAGGAAGAGAATGAGAGAGAAAGAAAGAGAAACTGAGAGAAAGAGATAGAAATAAAGAGAAAGAAAGAAAAGAGAAAAAAGAAAGAAGAGAAGAAAGAAAGACAAACAGTGAGAAAAACAGAGAGAGAAAAAGAGAAACAGAAAAAGCAAGAATGAAAGAAAGAGAAACTGAGAAAGAAGAATAACCAAAAAAGAAAGAATAACAGATAGATAAAGAAGAGAAAGAAAGACAAAATGAGAGAGAGAAAATGGGAAAGAAAGAAGAAAAAAAAAAGGATGAATGAGAGAAAGATAATGAAAACGAGAACGAAAGAATGATAGAAAGATGAAGAAGGAAAAAATGAGACGATGAAGAAAAGATAAAGAAAGAATGAAAGACAAGAAAGAGAGTAAAAAGAATGAGAAAAATATAAAGAAAAAAGAATGAATGAATACATGAATGAGAAAAAGGTAATGAAAGAATGAAAGAAAGAAATAGAAAAAGGAAAAAAGAGAGACAGTGCAAGCAAATAGAAATAGATAGCAAATAGGACAATGTGTTAGGTCCTGGCATCCTGATCACATTGATCGTTTCTGCTGTTTTTTCTTTTCTGGATAGATGGGTATTTTTCTGACAGTTTTCACTTTTTTGTCTTTATTGATGGTATTATACAGCTTCTATCATTATTCTTTCTTCCTTAGTTTTTTTCCTTGTGTTTTTTGTATCTGGTTTTGTATTTTTTCTCCTAACCTCCACGTCCTACATATGAATGATCAGATCTACATGAGCGTCCTACACGTCTGTAGCCCAGAAGACCATCGACCTGCCCTGGATACTTGTCTCTTTTTGCCAATATCTTGCATTGATCAGATTTTTCTTTTAACGAGATTGTTTTTTAATGATGCGGACATCTCTGACCTTTCACCGCAGGCTCTTAATCATCATTAGAAGACGGCAGGTTTCTGATATATATCGGGGATGGACTATCAATAATCTAATGTCTGCCTGATCACAATATTAATGTCTTCACCTTTTTATCATGCTTTAGAAAAGTGGTGAAAGATGTTCTCCAAATTTATAAACCAAAACCTCAAATACAGATGTGCACAATATGGACGCAGAGAATCATTCTGAGAGATAGATAGATAGATAGATGGATAGATAGATAGATAGATAGATAGATAGATAGATAGATAGATAGATAGAGGGATAGAGGGATAGATAGATAGAGGGATAGATAGATAAATAATGGGATATATCGATGATAGATTTTTCTCAAAAATAAGCCCTACCATGATTTTACAGTTTTTTGTAGTATGCTTGAACTATAAGCCCTACTCCAAAACTCAGACCTAGTTACAGTCAGGGCCGGTGTGAGGCGAGGCAAACTGCGCAATTTCTCAGAACCCTCTCTCTTAGGGACCCCAACATTTGTATTCTGAGGTTAAGATTGGTTAAGGACTTTTGATGACTTCACAGTCATGTGACCGAAGGTCTGTTAATTGCAGGAGTCTACAGTTGAAGACTCAGAGGAGACAAGCTGGTGTGTGGGCATGCGACTCGCCCTAGGGCTATGGGGTACTCGGTCCCGGGCCTGGTTACGTTGGGACTGTTCACTGGGTGGCTGTTGCCCGATTCCATGACCCTGGGGGCCGCTTTAAATAGGAGGGTTATTTACAGGGGAATTGTAATAAATGTTTTTGTCGTGACGCCTCTTGCGGGTTGCGACTATTTTAGTGGAGCCGCCGCTGCACAGTTTTCACTACTGGGGCTTGTGTTAGTGGCAACCTGGATGTTGGGCCCTCCGCAAGTAGGGCCAGGCCCCAGGGGATAGATGATGTTGTTGGGCGTGGAAAGAATGTAGGCCACACAAGGGATTGCAGTGTAACTGGTTCCTTTTACTCACGGCATTGTTATGGCTGGCAACCCAATGAAGGCTGGTCCTTACCACTGTTTCCCTTAGTTCCAGTGTCGGTGTGATGACCTGGTGGCTGTCTTCCCCTGCACCTGTCTCTGGTTCGTGGGTCCCCGTGGTTTGGAGCGTCTGGGGGTCCCCTCCTGGTAGTCTCTACGTCTTAGTCCGTATGACAGGTAGCTTGAACCCTGTGGGGTCGGTTTCTCTGGTCCTGTTCCCCGGTTCTGCCGTTGCTATTGTGACACCCTGGACCCCCAGGGGTCACAGTACACTAACATCAAACACACACCCCTTTCCCTGGGTAGGTGACACCAGTCAATCAAATCCTTGTTGCCACCCTCCAGACTTGATGTCCACACCAGGTGGGGCGGAGCCAGGTGGTTGACCCCACCCACCGAGGAGTTCACAGGCCTGGAGGCGGGAAAAGACAGCAGTGAGTTGGTGGTAGTTGAAGTGAGAGGAGTGAAAACTGTTGGTGTCTGGGTTGGAGCCCAGGCACGTTCCGCAAGGTCGGCAGACGGTGGTGGCCGTCTGCAGGAGTTGGTGTAGGTCAGTGTAACTGTAGGACCGGGGTCGGGCGGTGGCCCGCCGGTACCGAACCGGGGAGCAGATTGAAGCCAAGCACCAAGGCAGGCTACTCAGACCCCGACTAGGCTAGGAGCCGCCAAAAAGGTCAAATTATCTGATTGCGGTCTGGACCTCAGGGGTTCATTCCCACCTAAGTCTCGTCAGAAGGCAACAGCCCAACCCGTCCGGATAAGTGCCACCGCCAAGGGCCAGAGGTCCAAGGGCCAGCGCCTGCGGGCAAACAGGCTCTCCCGACACGTACACGCCGGGGAGCGGACTACCTGTGGGAAGCCATAGAAGTCAAATACACTTACACAGGTGCAGGAAAACGACAGCCACCATCAACCCGTCCGGGGAGAGTGAGAACACCACAGCCAGCTGTGGGCCCCATCCATCCAGCCGTTTGGTTTACCAGAGACTCTGTCCTTCTGTGTCTGAGTGAGTACAACAGTGCCATCCGGCACCGCGCTGCACCGCAACGTTGCACCCGCGCCCACGCTGCCTCCCCGCCTCGGCACCTGCACCTATACCTCCTCCCTACTCCCCAACCGGGGCCCCGGGACCAATAGCCCCTACCCACGGAGGGGTCAACACCTCAGCTGCTCTCCGCCATCTCTCCCGGGATCCCCCGTCACCAGCAGCAGTGGTGCCCACCATCACCACAACCCGTGGGTGGCATCACGACCGACATCCCCAAATACCCACCAAAAACCTCCCCTTTTCACTCGTGGGCGAGGAGGCGCTGCTCGAGCCCCGGGTCCGGCCCCGTTCTCGAGCCACCGAGGAGCAGAAGCACCGGACCCGAGCGCCAGCGATTCCAGACGAGCGGCGTTCCCCACCCCTCCGCCCCTGACACTATTATGTCCCGAACTTTACGGTCAGTGAGGTCCTGGATGGTCTGCTCACTATGCAGATTTTATCAGGTCTGCCTGGAGCGTTTGCCTGACCTAAGGCTCTGTACCCCGTCGGTGCTATGGTTCCGGGAGTACTCCACCGTACTCCACCGGCAACCACACGCCTGGGCCCTCAGGTCACTGCTACACTCTCCCGTCAGTACCGTCTCCTCTCACTTCCACTTACTGACTGTCTGACCCCTCCCTCCTGGTTGTCGTCTAGTGGACTGGATCGGTTCCACCCCTAGGTGGCCATCCATTGGGTCCAACCCTAGCCTGTCACCAGTATTTGGGAATTGGGGAAAACAGAGATTATATTGAATGTGTTGCTGTTACCGGCACTGGTCCTCTGGGTCCCTGGGGGTAGGCCCTGCATCTTGGCTAGGATGCAGTTCCCTGTAGCTCTGATGAATAATAGATAGAGGATAGGGATAAGAGATAGATAATAGATAGATAAATAATAGATATAAGGATAGATAAGAAATAGATAGATAGATAGATAGATAGATAGGAGATTGATAGATAATAGACGGATAGATAAGAGATAGATATATGGATAGATAGATAGATATGATAGATATGGAATAGATAGATTATGAGATACACAGATAAGAGATCGATAAATAAATAGATAGATAGATCGATACGAGATAGGATTCAGTGCTACAAAGTTTTGTTTTCAGGATGAAACCCTTTAAAATGATAACATGAAATTAAAACCATATTACTGCTTTCTTGTTGAAACAGCGCCACCCTTGTCTGTAGGCGATGTGGGGTATTACAGCTTAGTTCTGTATAATTAATGCTGCCATACCATACATAATGTAAGTGCCACACTAACATGGGAGCTGCTGTAACATCTTACGATATTCAGCAAATTAACTTTTAATTTAGTAAAATGGAAATACATGAATATTTCAAAATGTTACCAAAGAGCAAAGAATCAACATAAAATAGCAGAGCAGACCGCTCGTCTCTGAATATGTTTATAAAGGCATATTCTGACCATAGAAATTCATGGTGTATCCAGATGATACATGATGTTAGGTGGGCCTAGGCATGGGGGTCCTGGAGACTCATATATTACAGTTACTAGTGAGGTTTGTGGGTGGAGAGACGTTAGAGGTAGAGTTCTCCTTTAAGTTTTCTTAGGCCATTTATATAGAAACTATTAGTTTTCCGTATTTATCTTTGGTTTTAGAGAGTGATAATGATTTTTCAGTATTTCAGCATAAACAAACCACAAAGAAAAAAGAAATCACTCGTCTGCCATCCTCTGCGAGCCAAACACAATAATACAAAAGGTCATCGCTCCGGGATGACAGCCCTGTGCCTCGCTACGAGACACCCGTTATTATCAATGCCTGACATATCAAAAGCTGCTGAAATATCCCCAGAATGTCATCCCGGCCCGCCATCATGATTGGCGCAGAGCTATCAAAACTCTATCATAGAAAACTGTCCTTGTTACCTATGGCAACCAATCACTGCACAGTTATCATTTTACCAAAGCTGTTTAAAATATGAAAGCTGGGCCCTGATTGGTTGCTATGGGCAACAAACACTTTGTTTTTCTTTTCGGCAGTTGTGATAAATGAGGCCTATATACGTCTGAAGACCTCAAACATCCCAAAAACCTCTTGTATGTTGAAACAACCAACAAGACCTAGTGTGGCGCCCCTGAGGCTCTGGTCGCTACAGGGTACTGCAACTGAGCTAAGGAGCAGTATCTATCTGGGGTAAGTGACAGGTGGTTTGCCGGTGCTCACACCAGACACATTTCAAATGCAGTTAGGTGCCTTCCCAACAGGGGAGATTGGACTGGGGTGGGCAGGGAGAGTCAGCTATCCAGTAGTATGGGACTTCCCGGTCACCAGGACAACCAGTGGGGGCGGGTGCCACATGGGGTATAAGAGGAGGCAGCCATGACACATAGTGAGCTTGGCTGGAGGGACGTCACCTGAGACCAGACTGTGTGCAGGAGAGCACCAGTGCTGGTGGGACACACAGCTTATCTTGCCGTTGTGGAGCCTGCGGCCTGTGAGCTGTAGCTCAGCCCAGGTTCCTTCTGCTGATCGCCGGACAGCGAGGACAAACAGGACATGTGCACTGACACCGGTAACCACCTGGAACTTGCACCGGATAACCAGAAACTTATCAGCAGTGATCCAGTTCGCTCTCGGGCAATCTAACCAGTGAGTAAACACCTGAACCGGAGCTCTTGCCTCGTTTCCATTATTTACCGGCGACGCCGTCCCACGTTCCGGCGCCCACGGCCTGCTACCAGTCAGCCGGCCCCCTTCCCGGGGCACCCACTTCGCCTGTGGGGAGTGACTCCATCTTGGCTGCAATCAACATCGACCCCTGGTGAGAAGAACCCTGCAGTGGCAGCCCCTACTTGGCCGCGCACCACAGGTGGCGTCACGACAAACCTTTATTATCATTCTCCTGTAAATAACCTCTTTTTAAAGCGACCCCCAGGGTCACGGAACCAGGCACCCAGTGACATATTTCAGCAGTACACCGCCCGGGACCGAGTACCCCATCCCAAAAACTTCTTGTATGAGGAAACAACCAACAAGACCTAGCACACAAAGGGATCACCCCACAAGACCTTCCTTTAAGCGGAACCACTCAACAAGAGTGCCATATACTGTTGGCATCCCATAAGACATGCTATATATCGGTAACACCTTACAAGTCTTGCCATAATGGAAGACGTAAACATCTCAAAAACCTGCTGTATACAGGAAACACCCCACAGGACCTGCTTTATACTGGGAATGGACCATAAAACCCACCATAACGGAGTACAAGACCTTCCATATCATGGGAACACTGCAGAAAGATTTGTTATATACAGGACATCTTGTACATCCATACCACCCATCTAGAGCTGCCACGTACTGGGAAAACTTCACAAGACCTGTCGTGCCAGGGACACCTATAAGTACTGCTGTTTATCCCACAGGACCTGCCATACTGTATACTGGGAAAACCCCACAAGACTCTCCACATACAAGTAGCAGCCCACAAGACCTGCCGTATACTGGGAACATCCCTCATGAGCCACCATATAGCTGTAACAGCCTACAAAACCTGCCATGTACCTGTGGCGCCCCTGCGGCTTCAGGCACCACAGGGTACTGCACCTTCATTAGGGTATAGTACTCATCCTGGGTCCAGGGAAGGTCGCGAGGTCGGTTTACACCTACACAAACATACAGACATTGGGTTGCCCTCCCCAATGAGAACTGGGCCAGGGTCGGATCACAGTAGGGGGTCACTACAGCAGTGGGTTTACAGGACGCCACTGCACCAGGGGCTCCCCAGATCCACTGGACTGGGGACTTAGGGTCAGGGAGATGCAACCACCAGGGGGAGTCAGGAGCACACATTGGGAAGAGCTGGTTGACCTAGTGAGAGTAATGAACCAGCCGGTGGCAGCAACTGGGGGCAACAGCTCAGACCACACTACACAACCAGAACAGAGAGTTCAGCTTCAGACATAGAGCAGAGCGGACTTGCCACATGCAGCTCTGTGGGCCAAGGCGTTCAACACTGTCGCTGGGGAGAAGCAGGGCAGCTGCTTCCACAGGACTGGCGCTGTAGAGATACAGAATCCTAGGGCAGATATACATCACGTTGTCTACCAACTCTGAAAGGGTCGCGGAGAACGGCTATGAAAAGTCACCGGACCCGTCCTACGAGTCTGCAGCAAATAGGACATAGGATCCGGGGTTGAGGACCGGCCCCATAACGGAACTGCGCTATCAGCATACAGAACGGGACACACTTAACTGACACCGGGATCCTCAAGTGCTTCATGCCATGGGGGTCTGATACTTAGCGCATAAAAGGAGAAGAGAGCTCACAGGCTGACACACACACCGGACTTGACCTTTCACGGATCCGGGATCGGCTGGAGCCCATCATGGCAGAGAACGGTACCTCGGGCAGCGTCTTAAAGACTTGTGAGTAAAAACACCTGGAACCGCAACCCCTGTCTCTGCCTCTCCTTTACCGGCGCCATCGCCCAGCGCTGCGTGCGCCAACGGGGACTACTACTACACCCGCCATCCTCCCTGGGGTAATCCCGCTCCTCCTGTGGGTAGCGACACCATCCCGGCTGTGAGAGACCGCGCAGCGGCAACCCCCATCCCTGGCCCCGTACCACAGGTGGCATCACGATCTCCTAATAGTCTTTCCTAACCTCCCAACTACTACCTCCATCCTCCCTGCCACCCTACAATCCTCCTTCCTGTACGCCTCAAGGCAATGGAACTGGGGCAGGTCACCCTGTTACGACGCAGAGATCTGCACCCCCTGGCCCGGCGACGAGTAGGTGGAAACACCTGCCCCGTGGGGTGTTACATACCGGGAAAACCCCACACAACCCACCTTATACCAAAAATACCCCATAAAGACTTGATGTATACAGGAAACACATCTCAAGATCTGTACACCAGTAACACCCAACAAGAGTCACCACAAAATAGGAAAACCCCACAAGACCTTCTGTATACCTGGAATACCCAACATGACCTGTTGTATAGCAGAAACACCCCGCAAGAACTGCCATATATCGGGAACAACCCATAAGATGTACCATAAACCAAGAAGACCTGCCATATATAGAGAACACCTCACAAGATGTACCATATACCAAGAACAACCCAGAAGACTTGCCGTATAGAGGGAACACCACACAAGATCTGCCATACATCGGGAACATCCCACAAGACGTACCATATACCGAGAACAACCCAGAAGACCTGTCTTATAGAGGGAACACCACACAAGATCTGCCATATACCGGGAATATTCCACAAGATGTACCATATACCGAGAACAACCCAGAAGACCTGCCGTATAGCGGGAACACCACACAAGACGTACCATATACTGAGAACACTCCTGAAGACCTGCCGTATACCGGGAACATCCCACAAGACGTACTGTATACCGGGAACACCCCAGAAGATCTGATATATATCGGGAACACATGACTGGATCTGCTGTATACCGAGAACAACTTGCAAAGACATGTTATATCCTGGAAACAGTCAACAGGATCTGCTGTATACCGGGGAGCATTCCAGAAGGCCCACCATTTTCAATCAAGATAGGAACATATATGAGAGTGAAGAAAACCTATCATGCCCACCTAATGACCCTCAAGGTAAAATTTCAGTTGATCCGGCTAATACAGCCAGCAGAGGTCGCTCTTGCGTCCAGCGCCCGTCATTGCTCTGCAGGTTTCTCTATTGCAATTCGGTACACTTATGCTTGGCTTTGGTATTGGCGTTGATATTTCAAGACTGGCAATTTGTATAAAAAATTATAACAAAATAAAATAACCCATCATCATGGACCCATAATAACATATCTCACTGCTAAAGTCTACAAAGGTTCTTAAAAATTCTATTACGGCTCGTAAAATCTACCACCAGCGAGATAATTAGCCTCAGGATTTGATGTAGGGCAATATGGGGCTATAATTGTTCTGGGTGACACTTTTGGAAACTCGTACAATAGAACTTTTCTTTTCCCTTTAATATTTCATAAAGTAATAACCTTCCTCGATTATTAGAGTCACCAGCAGCGGGAGAGCTATCAGATCGAGCATATGCCGCGGCATGGGGGTCTGTATTTTTATAAATGGCCATAATATCTTTTTCTATTGAGCCGGGCTATTCATCAGTGAAATGAAGTCCTTCACAACCCTCAGCACTATGCAAAAGAAGGAAAATTTCACAGTTTTTTTTTTATCCCATAGCTTATGCTCATTTTATAGTGAGTGTTAACCCTTGGACTCTATTTGGAATATGATTCAGTGCTAATTAATTTCATTCATTATATATCAATAGCGGACATAGAATAAATAGTGGCCTGTGCAAGAACAGTATCTGGGCCCTTTAATAGTCCAATAACTCATCATAATGCACAATTCGACCTTCTTTGGAGGTTGATATCGGCCCCCTCACCTCTTGGACCCCTGTGCGGCCACACAGTTTGCCCTATTGCATGTTGGAGGAAATAATACTGTACTTAGGAGAATTGGATTTTCCCCCCCAAACTCTAAGGGGACGTCCGAGACTGTTTTATACTATTGGCCTAAGAGCTGTCAGTAAGGTAGTTGCTAACTACCTGCTTATTCATGGACCGCTCCTGCCAGCGATTCAGCTGCTTCACGTCAGCAGAGCAGCTCTTCCTCTTCCACTCTGTTGACAAGGCGTCAATGCCGACATCACGCCAATTGACAACTGGCATCCGACAGTAGGGCACTAGGGAGCCGGCTGTTAATCAGCATGATGTCGCCAGTCCACCAAGACCAACAGAGCAGAGCGGAAGAGAAACTACTGCTCTGTAGACGTGACATCCGCAGAAGCTGCTGAATCGCCGGCAGGAGCGATCTGTGACCTCTCTGTGCAGGCAGAGATTAGCACTGGGCAGGTAGTTAGCAACTATCCACCTGTTAGTTCTTAGGTCTACAGTAAAAATGTAAGCACTTTACCCCCGGGCGATCTTACGTTTTTCGTTTTTCCTCCCCTTCTACTAAGAGGCATAACTCTTTATTTTTCCGTCAACATAGTCCTATGAGAGCTTGTTTTTGGCGGGAAGAGTTGTACATTTCAATGACACCATTCATTCAGCCACATATTCTACTGCCATTTTCTGAAACCCATAGCGTTCTCATTTTTCAGGATCTGGGGCTTAGTGGCAGCTGTGATCTGTCTTTAACCCCTTATTACCCCAATTGCCGCCACAACAGAGCAATCAGTGACAGCCTGGTAAAGTTCTGTGATTGTCATATCTAATGGATGCAGCAATCCTGGGCGTCTGCTGCTAGTTTTAGGCTGGGGGGGTCCCAATAAGCATGGTTCTTCCAAGCCTGAGAATACCAGCCCCTAGTTGTTGGGCTTTATTTTGGCTGGGTATCAAAATTGAGGGGGACCGCATGTCGGTGTTTCAAAATTATTTGTGTAAATATTGGGGTTTTTTTTAAAAAGCTGCATGCGGTTCCTTTTGTACTGATACACAGCCAAGATAAGCACATGGCTGGGAGCTGCAGCCTGTAGCCCTATGCTTTATCTGTGCTGGGTATCATAACATGGGAGAACGCTACTCAAATTTTTTTTATTTATTTTTACACCACTATAGGCACGCAGTCAGTGTGTGTGATTACAACCAATCATGCACGCTGTCACACAGGGTAGAGACGAGGTCTAACTGCAACCAGTCACAGACGCCGGGACTGATGGTGGGTGGGGGAAGCAGTGCATATGTATAAGAGTTAATGAGCGGCCCTGGAAGTAGTGTTACAGCCGTGTGGGAGACTCGGTAAGTATAACGCTCCTGCTTTATTCCCTATTTTCTTTCTTTTTCCTTTCTTTTTTTTTTATTATGTGGGTGGCTGAATATGAACAGTTACACGGAGTTCCCTGAGAACTCAATGTTCCAGGTTGGTGCATGGATACTAAGTACGTGGGTACGGACCCCGAACTTTACACTTGGGGGTCAGTGGGCCATTTTTTTTTTTACAGATTGTTAATCTGAAAATCATCTAGAAAAAAAAGAGATTGTCCAAATGGATAACCTCTTTAACACTTGAAGTCCCAGGAATTTCGAGCTCCATAGGGTTCCAATGGTAGAAATGTCAAATGACCCCTCTCTGGGACTTCCAGTGTTAAGCCAAAGTAATGTGTTCTTACAGGGATAATGTGAATGTTACATGTGACGCTCATCAATAGATATCAGTTATATACCATAGTATATTTCATGAGGAATCACACTGAAGTCATATATCGCCCTGTATCCTTTTTATTCCGAGGCGATGAAAGGACAGAGCAAAAGATTCTCCTCTCACATAAACAACGTCCTCAGTAAGCACAATCCGGCTCAGCGTGAACTTTCTGTCAGAAATTGCTATAAGACCAAAATGTCACTTTTTCTCCCAGGAGGATCTGCCTCCAGATACAAGTTGCTCTCATCTTCTGACTTGTCAATGTCACAGGAAGGAAGAATCCTCCGTTCTTCTTAGTTCCATTACAGAAATCATTGCGCTGTCAACAATGGATTCCCAGGACCCCGAACACAGAGAACAGCAAGAAAAAAGTATCAAAAAACTCTAAATTAGTTATAAAATCAGCTACAAATGGAGAAGAACCAAAAACATCGGAAATAAAGTGTGCATGAAGAAAACGTTTGCTGCTGCTCTAAACCTTTTTTGCATTTCTGTGTCTTCCATTTCTGTTTCTTCCAAGCTTTAGCATTTTGTTTTTTTGTTTCTCCGTGTTCTTTGTGGGATGAATCGAAATTTTTAATGACGCAATTCACTTTAGCATATAAAGCACTGAAAATGCGGTAAAAAAACCAACAAATGTGGGTACAGTTTGGTAGAGGTTGTAACAATTGCGGTCGAAGAGGTAATGACCGGGTCCGAGGATGGAGGGTGGCTGACGACCCAAGCACCTATGTAGAGTGGCAAGGGGTGATAGTCGTGGACGAGGTGCTATTGCTCTCTTAAGGGCACTTTACACACAGTGACATCGCTAGCGATGTCGCTGGTGAAAGCACCTGCCTCCGTCGGTTGTGCGTCACTGGCAAATCGCTGCCGTTGGCGCACAACATCGCTAGGACCCGTCACACGGACTTACCTGCCTAACGACGTCGCTGTGGCCGGCGAACCGCCTCCTTTCTAAGGGGGGTTCATTCGGCGTCACAGCGGAGTCAATAAGCGACCGCTCAATAGAAGCGGAGGGGCGGAGATGAGTGGGCGGAACATCCCGCCCACCTCCTTCCTTCCTCATGGCGGGCGGCGCAGGTAAGGTGTTGTTCCTCGTTCCTGCGGTGTCACACATAGCGATGTGTGCTGCCGCAGGAACGACGAACAACCTGCGTCCTGCAACAGCAACGATATTCAGGAAAGGAACGAAGTATCAACAATCAATGATTAGGTAAGTAATTTTGATCGTTAACGGTCGTTCCTGTGTTTCACATGCAACGACGTTGCTAACGAGGCTGGATGTGCGTCAGAAATTCCGTTGTGGCGCCCCTGACCTGGTCAGGCACCACTGAGTACTGCACCCATGCTGGGGACAGTACAATACAGATAATCCAGAAGGCTGACCGAGGTGTGACTACACAGGCGCATAGTGATCAGGTCTCACACATGTACCCATGAGAGGACCCCTGGGGATCCCAGGAGGGGGAAAAGCCTTCACCTTCACTGGAATAGTGGAGGGGGCCAAAAGCCTCCATCTCCTCTCAAGGGGTGTGGTAAGAGAATCTGGTTGCTAGGTGGCGTAGGCAGGCACAAAAGGGAAAAGAGAAGGAGGAGTAAACAGTCTGCAGCAGAGTGTGGAGGAGTGAGGAGCAGGAAAGTGAGGCTCTGACAGGAGCAGCAGTGAAGGTCCCAGATGTGAGCCGGTTCAGAGCAGAGTCCAGGGAGCTCCGAGGAGAGCTGACCCCTTCCCCTGGGCTGCTGTAGTCTGACAGCGTCCGCGCAGTGGCTACCGACGGGGGAGAACGGTCACCTAGGAGTGCTACCCGAAACCCATCTCCAGCTAGAGAGAGAGCACAGAGTGGGAAGTAAGGAGACTGCTAGGGAGAACCAGGCCCAAACGGGCGGCAGATCCCGGAGTGGGGATAGATCCACCTTTCCCTGCTAAACCTGCCGGTGTGGGGCCCTCAAAGCCCACACCACAACACCACAAAAGCCGCAGCCACGTAGCCACAGTTAGGGCCCATAGCTCACAGGAGGCAAGCAGCTGGAGTGAGCTGGTCCAGGCCACAAGCAAACGGCAAACGAAGGGGAGTGAGGCTTCAGCAACTTCCCTGGGTGACCCCCATAGGGACTAAAAGTCGGGGTTACCCCAAACCACCAAGGGCTAAGGAAGGCGAGTTGGTAGTCACCAACAGAAGTCAGCCTGAAGGATACCTGGTTCCCGCCTGGTTCATCCCAGCTACGCCCGGGTTACTCACCCTGCCACCTGAAGTGAGTAAAAACCCTGAAAGACATTCTGCCTGTGTGGAGTTATTCTGCGCCTTGTGGTTCTACGCACCTACACAGGGCCCTGGGGCTTGCCTCACTCTCAGGAGGCTATTCCAACTAACTGCACTCACCATCAGCCCCAGGCGTCCCTCAACCTGCAGTGGCGGTCCCTACTGGCCGCAATACTGAGAGTGGCGTCACGACAAGAAGAAGATCTCCTACCTGTGACAGGATCCAGCCGAGTGGAGTCCCTGAAGGTAATGCACCGACACTACACCTGTGGGGCTTCACATCGTGACTTTTCCGGGATTTTCGTCCCGCTCATCTCCGCCCCTCCGCTTCTATTGGGCGGCCGCTTAGTGACGCCTCTGTGATGCCGAACAAACCGCCCTCTTAGAAAGGAGGCGGTTCGCTGGCCACAGCGACATCGCTAGGCAGGTTAGTATGTGTGACGGGTCCTAACGATGTTGCGCACCACGGGCAGCAATTTGCCCGTGACGCACAACCAACGGGTGTGGGTGCTTTCACCACAACATCGCTAGCGATGTCGCTGTGTGTAAAGTGGCCTTTAGTTGCTCCTATCCTCACTAGTCCTGTTAGTTTCACCACCACCCAGCTCAACATCACAGTACGGTAATCACAAGTCATTCATTCTCTGCTGCAACTGTGACTTGTTTTCATTTAAAGGAGAAATTTTGCCAATATGATCAGACTGTACTTTCACGTTTAATGAGGGTAAGCATCTAAATTGTGGATCTATCTCACTCTGTCACTCATTCTCTGGGTCAATCCACTGACCCGACTGTGTTGGATCACTCCTTGTTCCTGTCACCTCTTTTTCACACTATCTCTGGCTCTAGTCTCCTATAACTACAGGGACATCCACGTCAAGCAGCCTTATCAGCTAACCAGACCTTAAGTCTCCTCTAGTCATAGGCTGGGCCCAATCTGATGTTCCACAGGAAACAGTCAACTTCCTTGCATTGTAGCCACTCCCACTGTGGGCTAGTCCCAACACATAACTATCTCTGACCCTACTGTCAGAATAACACATAGAACACTACTTCATAGCACAATTCACATTTCAAATTACTTGATAATAAACTGATTGGTGTCTTCAGGGGGAACGCGACAAGAAGTCCATCTCCTTACACCTACTTCAGCTGGATGTGTATTTGAGGACACACATCCAGCTGAAATGCACTGCAGCACAGAGACCTGTCAGGTCCCAGCACTGCACTACACACTGCCGGCTAAACAGAGGCCAGAAGCTGACGTTGGCATGCCAGGCACAGTGGTGAACATACAGTATATACCAGGATGGGGGACATATATAGCAGGATGGAGGATATTTCTAACAGGAAGGGGTCCTAGATGGGACACATACATAACAGAATGAGGCCTAGGATGGGGGACATATATACCAGTATGGGGGATATATTTACCCAGATGGGGGACATACAGTACAGACCAAAAGTTTGGACACACCTTCTCATTCAAAGAGTTTTCTTTATTTTCATGACTCTAAAAATTGTAGATTCACATTGAAGGCATCAAAACTATGAATTAAAACATGTGCAATGAAATACTTAACAAAAAAGTGTGAAACAACTGAAGATATGTCTTATATTCTAGGTTCTTCAAAGTAGCCACCTTTTGCTTTGATTACTGCTTTGCACACTCTTGGCATTCTCTTTATGAGCTTCAAGAAGTAGTCACCGGAAATGGTCTTCCAACAGTCTTGAAGGAGTTCCCAGAGATGCTTAGCACTTGTTGGCCCTTTTGCCTTCACTCTGCGGTCCAGCTCACCCCAAACCATCTCAATTGGGTTCAAGTCTGGTGACTGTGGAGGCCAGGTCATCTGGCGTAGCACCCCATCTCTCTCCTTCTTAGTCAAATAGCCCTTACACAGCCTGGAGGTGTGTTTTGGGACATTGTCCTGTTGAAAAATAAATGATGGTCCAACTAAACACAAACCGGATGGAATATCATGCTGCTGCAAGATGCTGTGGTAGCCATGCTAGTTCACTATGCCTTCAATTTTGAATAAATCCCCAACAGTGTCACCAGCAAAGCACCTCCACACCCTCACACCTCCTCCTCTATGCTTCACAGTGGGAACCAGGCATGTAGAGTCCATCCGTTCACCTTTTCTACAAAGACACGGTGGTTGGATCCAAAGATCTCAAATTTGGACTCATCAGACCAAAGCACAGATTTCCACTGGTCTAATGTCCATTCCTTGTGTTCTTTAGCCCAAACAAGTCTCTTCTGCTTGTTGCCTGTCCTTAGCAGTGGTTTCCTAGCAGCTATTTTACCATGAAGGCCTGATGCACAAAGTCTCCTCTTAACAGTTGTTCTAGAGATGAGAAGGTGTGTCCAAACGTTTGGTCTGTACTGTATTTACAATGAAGGGGCTCAGGATGGGGACATATATACCAGGATGGGAGATATATCTACCGGAAAAGGGCCCAGCATGGGAGACATATATATCAGGATGGGGGATATATTTACAAGGAAAGGGCCCAGAATGTGGTACACAAATACCAGGATGGAGGATATATTTACCATGAAGGGGCTCAGAATGGAGACATATAAACTAGGAGGGGAGGTATATACAGTGCCTACAAGTAGTATTCAACCCCCTGCAGATTTAGCAGGTTTACACATTCGGAATTAACTTGGCATTGTGACATTTGGACTGTAGATCAGCCTGGAAGTGTGAAATGCAGCAAAAAAGAATGTTATTTCTTTTTTTATTTTTATTTTTTTAAATTGTGAAAAGTTTATTCAGAGGGTCATTTCTTATTCAACCCCTCAAACCACCAGAATTCTGTTTGGTTCCCCTAAAGTATTAAGAAGTATTTCAGGCACAAAGAACAATGAGCTTCACATGTTTGGATTAATTATCTCTTTTTCCAGCCTTTTCTGACTAATTAAGACCCTCCCCAAACTTGTGAACAGCACTCATACTTGGTCAACATGGGAAAGACAAAGGAGCATTCCAAGGCCATCAGAGACAAGATCGTGGAGGGTCACAAGACTGGCAAGGGGTACAGAACCCTTTCCAAGGAGTTGGGCCTACCTGTCTCCACTGTTGGGAGCATCATCCGGAAGTAGAAGGCTTATGGAACTACTGTTAGCCTTCCACGGCCTGGACAGCCTTTGAAAGTTTCCTCCCGTGCCGAGGCCAGGCTTGTCCGAAGAGTCAAGGCTAACCCAAGGACAACAAGGAAGGAGCTCCGGGAAGATCTCATGGCAGTGGGGACATTGTTTCAGTCAATACCATAAGTAACGTACTCCACCGCAATGGTCTCCGTTCCAGACGAGCCCGTAAGGTACCTTTACTTTCAAAGCGTCATGTCAAGGCTCGTCTACAGTTTGCTCATGGTCACTTGCAGGACTCTGAGACAGACTGGTTCAAGGTTCTCTGGTCTGATGAGACCAAGATCGAGATCTTTGGTGCCAACCACACACGTGACGTTTGGAGACTGGATAGCACTGCATACGACCCCAAGAATACCATCCCTACAGTCAAGCATGGTGGTGGCAGCATCATGCTGTGGGGCTGTTTCTCAGCCAAGGGGCCTGGCCATCTGGTCCGCATCCATGGGAAGATGGATAGAACGGCCTACCTGGAGATTTTGGCCAAGAACCTCCGCTCTTCCATCAAGGATCTTAAGATGGGTCGTCATTTCATCTTCCAACAAGACAATGACCCAAAGCACACAGCCAAGAAAACCAAGGCCTGGTTCAAGAGGGAAAAAATCAAGGTGTTGCAGTGGCCTAGTCAGTCTCCTGACCTTAACCCAATTGAAAACTTGTGGAAGGAGCTCAAGATTAAAGTCCACATGAGACACCCAAAGAACCTAGATAACTTGGAGAAGATCTGCATGGAGGAGTGGGCCAAGATAACTCCAGAGACCTGTGCCGGCCTGATCAGGTCTTATAAAAGACGATTATTAGCTGTAATTGCAAACAAGGGTTATTCCACAAAATATTAAACCTAGGGGTTGAATAATAATTGACCCACACTTTTATGTTGAAAATTTATTAAAATTTAACTGAGCAACATAACTTGTTGGTTTGTAACATTTATGCATCTGGTAATAAATCCTGCTCTTGTTTGAAGTTTGCAGGCTCTAACTTATTTGCATCTTATCAAACCTGCTAAATCTGCAGGGGGTTGAATACTACTTGTAGGCACTGTATTTACCATGCAGTGGCTCATGATGGCGACAGATACACTAGAGTGGGGGATATAGTTACCATGCAGTGACTCAGGATGGGGGCATATATACCAGGTTAAGAGACATAATTAACAGGAAGGGCCCAGGTTGGGATACATACAGTTAGGTCCAGAAATATTTGGACAGTGACACAATTTTCGCGAGTTGGGCTCTGCATGCCACCACATTGGATTTGAAATGAAACCTCTACAACAGAATTCAAGTGCATATTGTAACGTTTAATTTGAAGGTTTGAACAAAAATATCTGATAGAAATTGTAGAAATTGTACACATTTCTTTACAAACACTCCACATTTTAGGAGGTCAAAAGTAATTGGACAAATAAACCAAACCCAAACAAAATATTTTTATTTTCAATATTTTGTTGCGCATCCTTTGGAGGCAATCACTGCCTTAAGTCTGGAACCCATGGACATCACCAAACGCTGGGTTTCCTCCTTCTTAATGCTTTGCCAGGCCTTTACAGACGCAGCCTTCAGGTCTTGCTTGTTTGTGGGTCTTTCCGTCTTAAGTCTGGATTTGAGCAAGTGAAATGCATGCTCAATTGGGTTAAGATCTGGTGATTGACTTGGCCATTGCAGAATGTTCCACTTTTTAGCACTCATGAACTCCTGGGTAGCTTTGGCTGTATGCTTGGGGTCATTGTCCATCGGTACTATGAAGCGCCGTTCGATCAACTTTGCGGCATTTGGCTGAATCTGGGCTGAAAGTATATCCCGGTACACTTCAGAATTCATCCGGCTACTCTTGTCTGCTGTTATGTCATCAATAAACACAAGTGACCCAGTGCCATTGAAAGCCATGCATGCCCATGCCATCACGTTGCCTCCACCATGTTTTACAGAGGATGTGGTGTGCCTTGGATCATGTGCCGTTCCCTTTCTTCTCCAAACTTTTTTCTTCCCATCATTCTGGTACAGGTTGATCTTTGCCTCATCTGTCCATAGAATACTTTTCCAGAACTGAGCTGGCTTCATGAGGTGTTTTTCAGCAAATTTAACTCTGGCCTGTCTATTTTTGGAATTGATGAATGGTTTGCATCTAGATGTGAACCCTTTGTATTTACTTCCATGGAGTCTTCTCTTTACTGTTGACTTAGAGACAGATACACCTACTTCACTGAGAGTGTTCTGGACTTCAGTTGATGTTGTGAACGGGTTCTTCTTCACCAAAGAAAGTATGCGGCGATCATCCACCACTGTTGTCATCCGTGGACGCCCAGGCCTTTTTGAGTTCCCAAGCTCACCAGTCAATTCCTTTATTCTCAGAATGTACCCGACTGTTGATTTTGCTACTCCAAGCATGTCTGCTATCTCTCTGATGGATTTTTTCTTTTTTTTCAGCCTCAGGATGTTCTGCTTCACCTCAATTGAGAGTTCCTTAGACCGCATGTTGTCTGGTCACAGCAACAGCTTCCACATGAAAATCACACACCTGTAATCAACCCCAGACCTTTTAACTACTTCATTGATTACAGGTTAACGAGGGAGACGCCTTCAGAGTTAATTGCAGCCCTTAGAGTCCCTTGTCCAATTACTTTTGGTCCCTTGAAAAAGAGGAGGCTATGCATTACAGAGCTATGATTCCTAAACCCTTTCTCCGATTTGGATGTGATAACTCTCATATTGCAGCTGGGAGTGTGCACTTTCAGCCCATATTATATATATAATTGTATTTCTGAACATGTTTTTGTAAACAGCTAAAATAACAAAACTTGTGTCACTGTCCAAATATTTCTGGACCTAACTGTATATACTAGGATGGGGGACATACTTATGTGACGCCCTGGACCCCAGGGGTCACAGAATAACACCACATACACACACACACCCTCCCCTGGTAGGGAACACCCGTCAAACAAAATTCTTGTTGCCTCCTGCAGGGTCTGATGTCCACATCAGGTAGGGCGGAGCCAGGTGGTTGGCCACACCCACCGAGGAGTTCACAGGCCTGGAGGCGGGAAAAGTAGTCAGTTGGTAGTTGGAGTTTGGAGAGAGTTGGGTGAAGAAGTGGAGTGGAGAAGGGGAGCTCAGGAGGGTGAAGTGGAGAGACTGTGTGTGTCTAGGTCGGAGCCCAGGCACAGTCAGCAAGGTTGGCAGACTGTGGTGGCCGTCTGCAGGAGTTTGTGGACGTCTGCAGAACCGTAGGACCAGGGTTGGGCGATGGCCCGCCGGTACCGAACCGGGGAGCGGATTGAAGCTAAGCACCAAGGCAGAGTACTCAGACCCCGACTAGGCTCGGAAGCCGCCGTAACGGTCAAATTCTCTGATTGCGGTCTGGACTTCAGGGGTTCATTCCACCCAAGTCCCGTCAGAACGCAACAGCCCAACCCGTCCGGATAAGAGCCACCGCCAACGGCCAGAGATCCAAGGGCCAGCGCCTGCGGGCAAAACGGGCTCTCCCGACACGTACAAGCCGGGGAGCGGACCACCCGTGGGAATCCATAGGGGTCAAACACTTACACACAGGTGCAGGGAAAGACAGCTGCCATCAACCCGTCCGGGGAAAGGTGAAGAAACCGCAGCCGACTGCGGGCACCGTCCATCCAGCCGTTTGGTTTACCAGAGACTCTTTAATTGACTACCTGAGTGAGTACACCAGTGCCATCCGGCACAGCGCTGCACTGCTGCCCCGCATCTGCGCTGCCTCTCCGCATCAGTACCTGCACCTAGCCCCTACCCACCAACATACATCCATCCAAACCCCCAACCGGGGCCCCGGGACCAACAGCCCCTACCCACGGAGGGGCCAACACCAGCAGCGGTGGTGCCCACCATCACCACAACCCCGTGGGTGGCATCACAACCGACATCCCACCACCAAACCTCCCCCCTTTTCACTCGTGGGCGAGGAGGCGTTGCTTGAGCCCCCAGGTCCGGCCCCGTGCTCGAGAGACCGAGGAGCAGAAGCACCGGACCCGAGCGCCAGAGATTCCCCAGGCGAGCGGCATTCCCCCAAAAACCCCTCTCCGCCCGCGACACTTACCATGAAGAGGCTCAGGATGGGAACATATTTCCAAGGATGGGGGACATATTTACCATTAGAGGTTCAAGATTGTGGACATATATACCAGGATAGGGGACATATTCAACGGGAAGGGGTCCAGGATGGGGACATATTTACGATGATGCAGACCGAGCAATGGGGGTGTGGAAGGAAATGAGTAAAGCAATAGGCAATGCAGGAGCACAAGGCAAAGGAAATCAAACAGCAGTTGGCAAATTTCACAATTACACTCGACTGATCAAGTGCATGCAAACAGATTATTAATAACATATTTCCTTAACAGTAACCCAACCCTGGTCCTTCTGTCAGGGGAGTGTCGGTAAGGGTCACAATATGCAATTAGCAGGAGAAATTAAACTTTCATATATTTACCTATATTAGCACTTTACTAAATATGGCTCATTTGTGTGGCAATACACTACACCAACAGTTGACTTTAGCAATTAACTATTCTCTTTCAGTACCATATATCAAGGCGGAAGTAGCAGCCCGGCTCACTGGGATGCTACTCTTGAACAAATGTCCATTTCTCAGTTTCTGGTTCTCGATACGCAATCTTCGGTGCTTTAACGCATAGATTCCAGCAACAGTGTTTAGTATTCAGTCTTCGAGTTCCTTCTTCGGGCAACCAAACTTGTTCAAGTTTAGTCTTCACCGTTATGGCAGGTATGGCCTCAACTTCTCCTGATTCTGTTTCTACTGTTTCTGGGGTTCTTTCTCCATCGGTACCCTGCTATCTTGAACCTCGTCCTCAAGCTGCCAGGTCTGTGTCTATGTTCCCTTTTCCTAACACCTTTGTTCACTTCTGCGCCCCGAAGACTCTCCAGATGCATGATTCGCTAAGTCCGCCGAAGTGAGCCGTAGGCTCTGGACGTCCCGAGGTTACCTCACTGACTGCTCCTGACACCGTGGCCACATCTTCTCTTACTCGAACCCTATCCAGAACTGGCAACCCTCGAAGCCCGTTCCACTAACCATGCGTCTTGCCATCTGTCACTCCTCCCTTCTGTTGACTTAACCCTATCTGACCAACATCTGCTCCAGGATAGGTCCACCACTACTCTGACCCAGCCACTAGATGGCTGCCGATCACAGCCACGTGCGCTAAGCCAGCTCTTTTACTTACAACATTAGATTTCACATATGCATTTACCATACTATATTAAACAACACATAAAAACTTTATATTTACGGTACATTACAGGGCAAAGCCCCCCTCTTATATATAGATGTAGCAGTGTTAGTGTTGGTATGAAGAATGTAACATGTAGGTATAGGACTGCTATTAATGTTATGTGGGTAAATTCTGTCAGCAACAGAGTGCAAGGAAATAAATAGTTAAGGGTGGGACAGGTCCATAATGGGAGAAGATAGTCTCTAGGACACGGGACAGCTTCCTGGTGAGAGAGCAGACAGGGCCTGATATAGCAAGAGTGTACAAGGTGTTTGATGCAGTATGAGTCCATGCTGGAACTCCCTGGGTGAAGAAACGTCTGTAACATCTGGAGCTCAAGGCTCGTGGCTGATGAATTGGCGAGCACTAGTGATAAGCGAGTGAGCGAGCTCGGCACTGCTCGATCGAGCATTGGGTGCTCAGGCAGGTTTGTTACTTGGCCATGTTTCTCAGGTGGTCGAGCGCCATTGTTCGAGTCCCAACCGTGCATATTTAACGGCTGTTAGACAGTCAATAAACATGAGGGGGATTGCCTGCTGTACACGGTAATGCCATAGCCATGTTGACTACTGGAATTATTGTCATTGGCCAGCCACATCGCGTCAATGGGTTTTATATGAGACCTGGGGGTGCCATGCTCGGCACACTCTCCTCTAGAAGCAGTTCAGGGAGAGTTGATCTAAGGGAGAGTGTTATGATTCAGGGACAGAGGAGGATCAAAAAATGCGGAATCCCAAAAAGGTAACAGAGTGGCTGGAAACATAACGGACTGCAGACCTAAGGGTGTGATTGATGACTAAACGGGGAGAGAGAGGCAAGCGGGTATGGAAATATGATGCGGAGCGACACGGCTGATGGAGGAGACTTTTCTATTAGACTGAGGTATTATTGCATAATTTAACTTTTGTTTATCTGTGGAGCCATGTTGTTTGTAGGCTCAATTTATATAACTGTGATCTAAGAATCCTTTTTTTTTATACAGAGGAAGAACCTGATTTATAGACAACATATGTTTTTCAATGTACGCCTTTACTAGTTATATAAGATGCAATATATTTTCTCTGTATTGATTCCTAGTTGTTTAATAAAAAAAGATCTGATTTAAAAAAGAAAGCTAATCTGCCTCAGAGCAGTCCCCAAAGATAGATAGATAGCCCCCCCCCCCCCCACATGTAAAGGCAATGGTGATATAGAAAAACACAATACAAAGCCAGAAAAGACAGATTCAGCAAAGGTGAGGCCCAAACTATCTTTATAGGAAAGGATAGAAAAGAGCAACTGTCTGCAGCTGTAAAAACCCTAATATATACCAGCACTTCTAATATGGAAAAATCCTGAGGTCACACAACCTCTCCCCCACTGTATCACCACTCTGATGTTACTGGGATCCAAAAACACTAATACAGATGAGGGACTGAATTAATACTAAGCATGACAAACACAATACCTTGCAGAATCATGGAGCTAAGTATACAGACACTCCCAGCAGGGAATGATCCCATTCCACCAAGAACTCCACACAAACAAAATAGGAATCAAGCCTTAGTATTAAAGCAGAAAAAAACACCAAGAAAGTGGAAAACAAACAGCAGAGGTACAAAGACCACTTATCTGAGAGGAGTTCTGGTAGTGAGCAGACCTGGTTACAGAATGTCCTTAACACACAGGAGACTGACCACCGGCAAGTAACAAGAGAAAACTACTCAGTTAAATAGCCCAATCTGACTTTGATTGCCAGTCCTCCACAGCGTGTAGCTTTCACTCCACACATCAACTGCACCACCAGCACTGACCACAAGAGGGAGCCCCAAACTGGAAAACGTATTCACAACAGGAGAGTTTAGATTAGAGCAGGGTTTGTACACTTTCGCCCTTTTGTGCCTTTCATGTAGCACTAAAGGGAGTTTTTAGCCTTGTTTAACCTAATGAAAACATAAATAATTTAAACAAAAATGACATGGGGCCTCACCTATTTTTCATAATAGGGTAAAGCAAACAGCTGGGGGCTGATATTATCAGGCTGGGAAGGTCCATGGATAGTTGGCCCTTCCCAGCCTAAAAATAGCAGCCTGCAGCCACTCCAGAATTAGAGCTTAATCTAGTTGCGGTAATTCTGGTGCTTGACCGATTTCCCTGGTACAGTGGTTTGCAGGCTTCGGTATACTTTGGCTATGGTATGCAGGCTTCGTATTCCTCTGGCAATAGTATGCAGGCTTCAGATTCCTGTGGCAATGGTATGCAGACTTCGGATTCCTCTGGCAATGGTATGCAGGCTTCAGGCTGCTCTGGGCTCAGTACATTTGCAGGTGATTCCCCTGCAGATGCACATGTCCATTCCCCTGATGATCTTGGCGCCAACTCCACTTTCCTGGTGCCAGCCCAGCCTTTTATATTTGACAACTGTTGCACAGTTGCCACCTGGCTCGGTATATCCTTCCAACTCTTCCCTCGAGGAAACACACGCCTTACAGGTTGGTTCCTGGTGACCCTGATCCTCCAGCAGCTGGTGATGTTGGTGCACAAATGCCGTGGAGCATTGAATAAGAATATCATCATCTGGCCACCCTCTCACAGGCCAATACAGCTGACCAACATGGGAGGCGGGAGGCCAGGTCCAAATTTTGCCCCTAACCCATCAGACTCTAGTTACGGCACTGGTTGAGGAGGATATTGCTATTAGGTTGTTTATTAAGGTTCGGCTTGGCCCCTTAGTTCCAGTAAGGGAAAAACTTAATTCTTCAGCACAAGACATTGTGGACAATTGAAGCTTCCAGCATTGAGGGAACACTTTGCGGAAAGCCTTTTTCTGTTCGCCTTGACTGTGCCCAGTGTACTAGATCCATACAGACATGGATGAGAGAGTTTGGTGGGAAGAACACGACAAGTAGATAGATAGATTGATGAGCAGTAAATACTATAAAACATAACAAGATTCCGCCCGACGTCAGTGTCCCACTGATATCGGCTTCCGATGAGCACAGCACCTGATACACCCGTGTAGCCTTCACCTAAGGTTGCCCTTACAGGTATCACATTGTAGACAAGTTCCCGGCCTGTAGTGTGATCTCCCTCTCATGTGAATAACATTTCCGTTATCTTAGGGCAGATTGTACCTGTAGTAGAATGGATTTTAAATTACCATATTCATTCATTCACTTTTGACAGAAGAGCTTATAATCTAATTCACTTATTTCAAAACCATTTTCTCCTTAGTCCTTAAGTTTTGTGCCCTCTACTAAGACATCGAGGACGTCCTCTGCTTCCTGTGACCAAGGTCAGTTCCATTACATGTATTGCACAGACATTAGCCATACCCCACCGCCCTTCTTCACTTTTCCAGGTTGTTCTTGAGAAACTTCTATTTTGGTTGTTTTGCTTCTGTCAAGTCCTCACTTAACAATTATCCCCGGGGACAGGGCTGTATTTTGCCTTCATGCTGCCCTAGGCACTTTAAGTGGTCGCGCCCCTTAGTGACAACGTAAAACTGAGTTTTCGCACACGACATCTGTTTAAGGCAGATCTACTCTGTAGCACACTTTAAAAAGTATCAATAAGAAACTAACCCCCCCCCCCCCAATGGGAATCACCACAGGCACATCAAAACATAGCATGAGTATAAAATATTCCCACCACACCGTCCCCACTTATATACTGTGACTGTGACACTGCCCCTAATAAACTAAAACACCACTCTGCCCTCCCTTATAAACCACTGTATACCCACCACACCTTCCTCGATTATGAAATATGATCTGTACATTGTGAGGAGGGAGCAGCATGATTTGAGGACAATGTCCCATGCATGCTGCCCCCTCCTCACAATGTCCCATGTATGCTGCCCCCTCCTCACAATGTCCCATGCATGCTGCCCCCTCCTCACAATGTCCCATGCATGCTGCCCCATCCTCACAATGTCCCATGCATGCTGCTCCCTCCTCACAATGTCCCATGCATGCTGCCCCCTCTTCACAATGTCCCATGCATGCTGCTCCCTCCTCACAATGTCCCATGCATGCTGCCCCCTCCTCACAATGTCCCATGCATGCTGCTCCCTCCTCACAATGTCCCATGCATGCTGCCCCCTCCTCACAATGTCCCATGCATGCTGCTCCCTCGTCACAATGTCCCATGCATGCTGCTCCCTCCTCACAATGTCTCATGCATGCTGCTCCCACCTCACAATGTCCCATGCATGCTGCCCCCTCCTCACAATGTCCCTTGCATGCTGCCCCCTCCTCACAATGTCCCATGCATGCTGCTCCCTCCTCACAATGTCCCATGCATGCTGCTCCCTCCTCACAATGTCCCATGCATGCTGCTCCCTCCTCACAATGTCTCATGCTTGATGCTCCCTCCTCACAATGTCCCTTGCATGCTGCCCCCTCCTCACAATGTCCCATGCATGCTGCTCCCTCCTCACAATGTCCCATGCATGCTGTTCCCGCCTCACAATGTCCCATGCATGCTGCTCCCTCCTCACAATGTCTCATGCTTGATGCTCCCTCCTCACAGTGTCTCATGCATGCTGCCCCCTCCTCACAATGTCTCATGCATGCTGCTCCCTCCTCACAATGTCTCATGCATGCTGTTCCCGCCTCACAATGTCCCATGCATGCTGCTCCCTCCTCACAATGTCCCATGCATGCTGCTCCCTCCTCACAATGTCCCATGCATGCTGCTCCCTCCTCACAATGTCCCATGCATGCTGCCCCCTCCTCACAGTGTCCCATGCATGCTGCCCCCTCCTCACAGTGTCCCATGCATGCTGCCCCCTCCTCACAGTGTCCCATGCATGCTGCCCCCTCCTCACAGTGTCCCATGCATGCTGCCCCCTCCTCAGTGTCCCATGCATGCTGCCCCCTTCTCACAATGTCCCATGCATGCTGTCCCTCTCCATGAGCTCCTAATGCTGCCTTCCTCTTTTCCATAATGAGACCTTCATGTTGCCCCACTCATGCTAAGACCACCACACTAACGCTTATGCTGAGACCCCCCCACACACACACTACCCCACTTTTGATATTGACTCCCCTACATTGCTCCACTCCATACTGATCCCACACATGCTGCCCCTTCTTCACAATGAGCTCCCAATGCTGCCCCCTCTTATTCTGTGTCCTGGGGGACCCAATCGATTTTGTCATTGCACTATCCCTCATCCCTTGTCCTCTGTCTCTAGCATTAGCCCCTCTCTCCCACTCCCCCAGCATCAGCCTCTCTCCCCCAGCATCAGCCTCTATCTTCCCTCAGCATCAGCCTCTCTACCCCAGTCTCAGCCTTTGCCTCCCCCCAGCCTCAGCCTCCCTCCAGCCTCCCTCCAGTCTCAGCCTCAGCCTTCCTCAAGTCTCAGCCTCAGCCTCCCTCCAGTCTCAGCCTCAGCCTCCCTACAGCCTCCCCCCCAGTCTCGGCCTCAGTCTCCCTCCAGCCTCCCCCCAGTCTCAGCCTCCCTCCAGTCTCATTTTCTGCCTCCATCCAGCCTCCCCTGAGTCTCAGCATCCCTCCAGCCTCCCCCCAGTCTCAGCCTCCCTCCAGCCTCCCTCCAGTCTCAGCCTCCCTCCAGCCTCACCCCAGTCTCAGCCTCCCTCCAGCCTCCCCCCAGTCTCTGCCTCTGCCTCCCTCCAGCCTCCCCCCAGTCTCTGCCTCTGCCTCCCTCCAGCCTCCCCCAGTCTCAGCCTCTGCCTCCCTCCAGCCTCCCCACAGTCTCAGCCTCTGCCTCCCTCCAGTCTCAGCCTCTGCCTCCCTCCAGCCTCCCCCCAGTCTCAGCCTCTGCCTCTCTCCAGTCTCAGCCTCTGCCTCCCTCCAGCCTCCCCCCAGTCTCTGCCTCCCTCCAGTCTCTGCCTCTGCCTCCCTCCATCCTCCCCCCAGTCTCTGCCTCTGCCTCCCTCCAGCCTCCCCCCAGTCTCTGCCTCTGCCTCCCTCCAGCCTCCCCCCAGTCTCTGCCTCTGCCTCCCTCCAGCCTCCCCCCAGTCTCTGCCTCTGCCTCCCTCCAGCCTCCCCCCAGTCTCTGCCTCTGCCTCCCTCCAGCCTCCCCCCAGTCTCTCCCTCTGCCTCCCTCCAGCCTCCCCCCAGTCTCTGCCTCTGCCTCCCTCCAGCCTCCCCCCAGTCTCTGCCTCTGCCTCCCTCCAGCCTCCCCCCAGTCTCTGCCTCTGCCTCCCACCAGCCTTCCCCCAGTCTCTGCCTCTGCCTCCCTCCAGCCTCCCCCCAGTCTCAGCCTCTGCCTCCCTCCAGCCTCCCCCCAGTCTCTGCCTCTGCCTCCCTCCAGCCTCCCCCCAGTCTCAGCCTCCCTCCAGCCTCCCTCCAGTCTCAGCCTCAGCCTTCCTCAAGTCTCAGCCTCAGTCTCCCTCCAGCCTCCCCCCAGTCTCAGCCTCCCTCCAGTCTCATTTTCTGCCTCCATCCAGCCTCCCCTGAGTCTCAGCATCCCTCCAGCCTCCCCCCAGTCTCAGCCTCCCTCCAGCCTCCCTCCAGTCTCAGCCTCCCTCCAGCCTCACCCCAGTCTCAGCCTCCCTCCAGCCTCCCCCCAGTCTCTGCCTCTGCCTCCCTCCAGCCTCCCCCCAGTCTCTGCCTCTGCCTCCCTCCAGCCTCCCCCAGTCTCAGCCTCTGCCTCCCTCCAGCCTCCCCACAGTCTCAGCCTCTGCCTCCCTCCAGTCTCAGCCTCTGCCTCCCTCCAGCCTCCCCCCAGTCTCAGCCTCTGCCTCTCTCCAGTCTCAGCCTCTGCCTCCCTCCAGCCTCCCCCCAGTCTCTGCCTCCCTCCAGTCTCTGCCTCTGCCTCCCTCCATCCTCCCCCCAGTCTCTGCCTCTGCCTCCCTCCAGCCTCCCCCCAGTCTCTGCCTCTGCCTCCCTCCAGCCTCCCCCCAGTCTCTGCCTCTGCCTCCCTCCAGCCTCCCCCCAGTCTCTGCCTCTGCCTCCCTCCAGCCTCCCCCCAGTCTCTGCCTCTGCCTCCCTCCAGCCTCCCCCCAGTCTCTCCCTCTGCCTCCCTCCAGCCTCCCCCCAGTCTCTGCCTCTGCCTCCCTCCAGCCTCCCCCCAGTCTCTGCCTCTGCCTCCCTCCAGCCTCCCCCCAGTCTCTGCCTCTGCCTCCCACCAGCCTTCCCCCAGTCTCTGCCTCTGCCTCCCTCCAGCCTCCCCCCAGTCTCAGCCTCTGCCTCCCTCCAGCCTCCCCCCAGTCTCTGCCTCTGCCTCCCTCCAGCCTCCCCCCAGTCTCTGCCTCTGCCTCCCTCCAGCCTCCCCCCAGTCTCTGCCTCTGCCTCCCTCCAGCCTTCCCCCAGTCTCTGCCTTCCTCCAGCCTCCCCCAGTCTCAGCCTCTGCCTCCCTCCAGCCTCCCCACAGTCTCAGCCTCTGCCTCCCTCCAGTCTCAGCCTCTGCCTCCCTCCAGCCTCCCCCCAGTCTCAGCCTTTGCCTCTCTCCAGTCTCAGCCTCTGCCTCCCTCCAGCCTCCCCCCAGTCTCAGCCTCTGCCTCCCTCCAGTCTCAGCCTCTGCCTCCCTCCAGCCTCCCCCCAGTCTCAGCCTCTGCCTCTCTCCAGTCTCAGCCTCTGCCTCCCTCCAGCCTCCCCCCAGTCTCTGCCTCCCTCCAGTCTCTGCCTCTGCCTCCCTCCATCCTCCCCCCAGTCTCTGCCTCTGCCTCCCTCCAGCCTCCCCCCAGTCTCTGCCTCTGCCTCCCTCCAGCCTCCCCCCAGTCTCTGCCTCTGCCTCCCTCCAGCCTCCCCCCAGTCTCTGCCTCTGCCTCCCTCCAGCCTCCCCCCAGTCTCTGCCTCTGCCTCCCTCCAGCCTCCCCCCAGTCTCTCCCTCTGCCTCCCTCCAGCCTCCCCCCAGTCTCTGCCTCTGCCTCCCTCCAGCCTCCCCCCAGTCTCTGCCTCTGCCTCCCTCCAGCCTCCCCCAGTCTCTGCCTCTGCCTCCCACCAGCCTTCCCCCAGTCTCTGCCTCTGCCTCCCTCCAGCCTCCCCCCAGTCTCAGCCTCTGCCTCCCTCCAGCCTCCCCCCAGTCTCAGCCTCTGCCTCCCTCCAGTATCAGCCTTTGCCGCATCCCCCCCCGCATGCGCAGATCTCCGGTCTGCATTAGAGACACTCCCACGCTCCTTATGAATCCACTTACCTGCTCCAGTGCCCGCCACCATCTTCCTGGCTCACGTGAGTATCCTCTTCTGACACCGGCTTCCATCACGGCATCATCCGCGGCGTCCTGCTGTGAGCTCTGCATGTGACGTCCACACAGCAGTGGACGCATCACAGAGGAAGGAGCTGATTGGCGCGCGCCTGTGACCCCGGAAGTGCAGGCGCCGGCAGTTCCGGGGTCAATCAGCTCCCTGTGCTCGGCAGCCACAAAAAAAAATGTAAAAAAAAAAATGTAAAAAAAAAAAAAAAAAAAAATTTTTTTTTTTTTTTTTTTTTTTTTTTTGCTGCCAGAAGGTGCCGCCCCTCACAATCTGCCGCCCTAGGCACCGGACCACGGGTGCCTAATGGTAAATACGGCCCTGCCCGGGGACGTCCTGACCTTGCCGTAATTTTCAGTCTTAAAGGAAGAAATACCAAAGTCTTTACATGGGTTTACATTGATGAAGAGCCTTTAGGAAGAAACAATGATGATCTGTGATTTCTGGTGGAGACGGATATTCTAAAGAATGCATCCCAACTTTTAAAGACTTTGTAAATTGGCAATTTTACTAATCATTTTTGTCCACACAGCAACGAAGCCCATAGTGGATTGATTTAGGATTTAAACTGCGTTTATGGTACTCATACAGTATGGTTCTCACCAAAGCCACTCACACAGTATGATGATACAGTATGATACCCCACGGTGACCGCCCTCAGGATGATGCAACACAGTTAACCCCACATAGTATGATGTCCCACAGTTAACCCCACACAGTATGATGCACCATGCTTAATGCCACATAGTATGGTGCCCCACAGTGGCCTGCACAGTATAATGCCTTACAATTAATCCCACACAGTATGATGCCACACAGTTAATCCCACACAGTATAATTCCACACAGTTAACCCCACATAGTATGATGCCCTACAGTGGCCCCACATAGTATGATGCCCCGCAATTAATCCTATACCGCATGATGACCCACATTAGCTCCCACACAGTATGATGCCCCACAGTAGCCCCCACACAGTATCATAACACACTTAGGTTGCTATTAGATTGTATGATGGTGCACCACAGTTAATACCATATAGTATGATACACCCCAGTTAACCCCACAAAGTATGATTCCCCACAGTTAACCCCACACAGTATGATGTCCTCACAGTTAACCCCACATAGTATGATGCCCCACAGTTAACCTCATACAGTATGATGCCTCACAGTTAATCCCACACAGTATGATGTGCCACAGTTAACCCCACATAGTATGGTACACCACAGTTAACCCCACATCGTATGATGCCCCACAGTTAACCACACACAGTATGATGCCCCACAGTGCCCCCCACACAGTATGATTCATCACTGTTATTCCCACACAGTCTGATGCACCACAGTTACCTGCACACAGTATCATGGCCCAGAGTTAACCCCACAGTATGATGCCCCACAGTTAACCCTGCACAGCATGATGCCCCACAGTGGCCTATACACGGTATTATGCCCCACAGTTATTCCCACATAGTATAATGCTCCACAGTGGCCCCCACATAGTATGATGCTCCGCAGTGACCCCCGCATAATATGATGTCCCCCTGTTAATCCCACATAGTATGATGCTCCACAGTGGCCTCAATACAGTGTGATTCCCCACGGTTAATTCCACACAGTGTGGTGCCCCACACTTAATGCCACACATTATGATGCCCCACAGTTATTTCTACTTAGTATGATACCCCAAATAGGTATGGGTTACAACAAAGAATGTGGCCAAAACCTCTTAGATTTATTAAAGCCTAATATATAGATAAGCTTTCTTTAGGATAGGTTAATAAAATCAAATCAGTGAAGTTCTGACACCCACTAACCCCACTGATCAGCTAATATGTGATGCTTGAAGTGCTGTATATTGTACAGAGCTTGAATGCCACAGAACCTCACATTCAGTAGTGGCCGTTTTCAGCTCATTAGGAGCACAACTGGAGGATCCAGCGGATTTCTGCACGATATTGCCTGCCATAAGCATTAAGCAGAATTGTGCACTTGCTGCTGGGATTCCAGCTTTTACGGACACTGGAAGACCTGTTAGGACTTAACAAAAAGAGATTGTCCAAAGTCTTCAACTCTGTGAAATACCTTCCAGGTCCAATCAGTTATATAAGAGTGTCCATAAGCGGCATCACATCTGCTATGGTACTGTGGTCCTGGTCACAGCCTGCAGTATTGGGAGTCTATCATGCAGTATTTAGTATTAATCACTGTCATGATATAATGAATTGTGGAGGATTTTTATCTATTATATAAGCGTATGGTGAGTACGGGGCGGATGGGCCGAGGACTCTCTTGCACACATGGCTTGACATGACCTTGCAGAACTTCTGCTCCCTTTGTTTACCCTGTATCTGTGTGTAGTTTATGATATTCAGAGAAGTCCCCTAGGAGTGGCGCGCAGAATACATTACCAGCCGGCATGAGCGGAATATAAATGTACGGCCCTGATAATAGAAACTATCAGCAGCGGTTTAGACAAGCAGAGTATAAAGTATTATGGATTTTTCTGCAAAAGGATGCGGGTAATTAACCCCTTACTGTACACTTGGAGACCAGACGAGAGAGCATTAATTCACAATCTTGTAAATGTGGGATCATGTGGGCCTAACAGTTGTGCCCATAGCCGTTCCTAAAAGCTTATTTTGCTGGCTGCACTCCTGCTGTAATGGATTAGGGAGTGGTAGTATCCGGTCATCACTAGTTACGAGTACAGAGTACCCGAGCATGGTAGTGCCCGCTCATCACTAGTTACGAGTACCGAGCACCTGAGCATGGTAGTGCTCGCTCACCACTAGTTACGAGTACAGAGCACCTGAGCATGGTAGTGCTCGCTCATCACTAATTATGAGTACCGAGCACCCGAGCATGGTAGTGCTCACTCATCACTAGATGTAATTGTGACGCCTTGGCCTATCAGGTCGTCACAGGATATTGTGCAATCTGCCCTTCTGTGTAATATCCACCTCCTCCTTCGTCCCTCACCTTTGGTGCTGCCAAGAACAAGCTAATCAAAATCCTTTGAACACTCTGCACCACACCCACCAGACACACCAGTGGACGGCCTGAGTGGAATAGGGTCGCCCACTTCGGGGGTTGGTTAAAGGGGGGTCAGGAGTGTCAGGAGCAGATCAGAGTAGTGTTGGAGGAGAGAGAGAGAGGAGATCAGGAGCTGGGCTTCGTGAACTACTAGGTGGCAGATGTTGGTCTGGGCCTGGTAGGAGCTGGACCCCAGGCGCAGGGGATCGTGACAAGGGGCACGGACTGTCGAGGAGGACAGCCGTCGACCTTGTGTCATCACCGGGCAGGGGCCAGGGCACGACGAGGTACATGGAACCCTCTCGAGCCATCGCGGATCCGAGCAGCCTGGCTGCAGACGCGGGGGTGACACACCCTGAAAATAAACTTGGCGTCATGAACAGAATCCGAGCAGGACCCACTCACCTGGGTGACGTGCGCCTTGAAAACTGAAAACCGTGAGTCAAGATTCCTTTTCCCACCAATGCCGCCATCTTTACATGCCAAAACTATTATTATTTCTTCTTATTATTTGTTATTATAGCGCCATCAATTCCATGGCGCTTTACATGTGAAAGGGGTATACATAATAGGGACAAGTACAATATTCTTAAACAATACAAGACACAGACAGGTACAGGAGGATAGAGGTCCCTGCCCGCGAAGGCTCACAGTCTACAAGGGATAGGTGAGGATACAGTGGGTTAGGGTAGAGCTGATTGTGCGGCACTGTATCAGACTGAGGGTTACGGCAAGTTGTAGGCTTATTGGAAGAGGTGGGTCTTCAGGTTTCTTTTGAAGCTTGTCAAGGTAGGGAGAGTCTGATGTGTTGAGGCAGAGCATTCCAGAGTATGGGGGAGGCACAGGAGAAATCTTGGATGCGATGGTGGGAAGAGGAGATGAGAGGGGAGTAGAGAAGGAGATCTTGTGAGGATTGAAGGTTACGTGCAGGTAAGTACCGGGAGACTAGGTCAGAGATGTAGGGAGGAGACAGGTTGTGGATGGCTTTGTAGGTCATGGTTAGGATTTTGAACTGGAGTCTTTGGCCAATGGAAAGCCAGTGAAGGGATTGGCAGAGAGGAGAGGTCGGGGAGTAGCGGGGGGACAGGTGGATTAGTCGGGAAGCATAGTTTAGAATAGATTGTAGGGGTGCGAGACTGTTAGAAGGGAGGCCACAGAGAAGGAGGTTGCAATAATCCAGGCGGGAGATAATAATAGAATGTACTAGGGTTTTTGCAGCTTCTTGGGAAAGGAATGTACGGATCCGTGAAATATTTTTGAGTTGGAGGCGGCAGAATGTGAATAGGGCTTGGATGTGTGGCTTGAAAGAGAGATCAGAGTCTAGGATTACTCCCAGGCAGCGAGCATGTGGCACTGGGGAAAGTGAGCAGCCATTGACATTGATGGATATATCAGGTGGGGGGGTTGAGTGAGGAGGAGGAAAGACAATGAATTCTGTTTTGTCCATGTTCAATTTTAAGAATCGAGCAGAGAAAAAGGATGAAATAGCAGACAGACATTGTGGGATTCTGGTTAGTAGGGAGGTGATGTCATGTCCAGAGAGGTAGATCAGCGTATCATCAGCATAGAGATGATACTGAAAACCATGGGACTCTATGAGCTGTCCCAGGCCGAAGGTGTAAATGGAGAAAAGCAGGGGTCCAAGAACTGAACCTTGGGGGACTCCGACAGGCAGGGGGCGAGATGAGGAAGTGGTGTGAGAGTGGGAGACGCTGAAAGTTCGGTTGGTTAAGTATGAGGAGATCCAAGATAGGGCCAAGTCTGCAATGCCCAGAGATGAGAGAATTTGTAGTAGAAGGGAGTGGTCTACTGTGTCAAAGGCAAAGGACAGGTCCAGGAGGAGGAGGACAGAGTAGTGTCGCTTGGATTTTGCGGTTAGTAGGTCGTTAGTGACTTTGGTTTGGGCAGGTTCAGTGGAGTGATGAGGTCGGGAGCCAGATTGTAACCGGTTAAAGAGGGAGCAGGAAGAGAGGTAAGAGGACAGTTCAAGATGGACATGCTGTTCCAGTAGTTTTGAGGCATAAGGAAGAAGTGATATGGCGCGATAGTTTGACACAGAGGAAGGGTCAAGGGAGGGCTTTTTCAGGATGGGTATGATAGAGGCATGTTTAAAGCATGAAGGGAATACACCAGTTGTTAGTGATAGGTTGAAGAGATGGGTTAGGGCTGGGATGAAGACTGTGGTGAGATTGGGGATGAGGTGGGCTGGGAGTGGATCAAGCAGGTAGGTTGTGAGATGTGATCTTGAGAGTAGAGTGGAAAGATGATCTTCTGTCATGGTGGAGAAGCTGGATTTGGAGGAAGAAGACTGAGTAGTGAGGGGTGGCTGTGGTGATTGTGGGCCAAAGCTTGCTCGGATGTTGTCGATCTTCTGCTTGAAGAAAGAGGCAAAGTCTTTAGATGAGATGAGAGGAGAGGGAGGTGGTTCCGGGGGACGGAGGAGAGAGTTGAAAGTGTTGAATAGCTGTTTAGGGTTGTAGGATAGAGAGTTCTTCGGGCGGTCTCATGTAGTGCACGTGGGGGAAGATCCAGGAACCGTGTAGCCACACAGCGCCCCCCCTGTGTCCGCTAGGGAATAAGGTAATTGATACAACTGATATCTGCTTGTGATCCAGAATTTACCTGTAAATGTACTCTGATATATATATATATATATATATATATATATATATATATATATATATATATTGTAAATTCTATATTGTATATATTGTAGTATCTAGTGTGCCCTTAAGGCGATTAAATATATATAATTTAATCTTGGACTGTTCTGTTATTTCGATCCTGCATTCCACATCTGTGAGCTCGGCGTAATAGTTATTGGAATTGATTGGTGGCAGCGAGTTTATGCCAAGGATCATTGTGGGGCATTCAGTGAGATCAGGGGAGATATATTCCGCTCGCAGGAGTTGGGGGAATATATACCTTACTCTCACCGGGAACCCTTCAATCATCGGCATAGTAGAATAGCGGCCTCCTTGCTTATCGTCGGGCAATTCCATAATTGACCTGACTTTAAGAGGGGCGCTGGAGAGCGAGTCACGTGCTCGGTCTGTCCTGGTGGAAAGGGAGGGTGCTCCTTCCTCTTCCTCTCCCCTTTCCCTGACATATTGGTCCTTCCTCTTCCTCCCCCCTTTTCCTGACAAAACTCTATCTTCCCCGCAAAAGCGCGCGAAGCAGAAGCCCTGCCCTTCGTCGAGTGTTAGGCCGGAGCCGGAAGTTCCCAGAGGGCCACAGCGTGTGAAGGAGTGTATACCGGAATGTAACTACAGCAGAAGAGAAGCAGGGACACCAGGACTCTGCCATAACGTTCCTGAACAACGCAGAGGAAAGATGGCGGAGCGGAGCTGGTCACCGGAACGTGCTGTTCCTGGGACCGCAACATGGATCGAGGAGAAGGCAGAGCAGCTGTGAAGGAGGACGCAGTTCCTATTCATCCTGAATCACCGGAGGGAAGAGATGAGGAGTCTGGCAATGGCGGTGCGAGAACGTGAGATCGAAATCCCACGTGAAGAGAGGGTAAGCGGTTACCCAGTCCCTACTGATTGCCCAAATCTGGCCACAGCGGCTGAGGGATCCGGACCGCCCCGCTCGTGGTGAGCACTCCACCGTCACCTACCACGTCCTTGGCAGACGCCGAGCTGCCCACTACTACCCCAGCAGCGGAACCTACGGTGCTTTCATATGACGCCCCAGCAGCAGAAACCCCGGTTTTGTCCCTCGTCCCAGTCACGACAGCGGTCATCTGGACACCGGCCAGAGCAGACCCGGCCGCATCACCGGGTCTGTCCTCAGAGGCGGAGCACCCAGACCCTGCAACCTCGACTGCGGAGCAGTCGGTTCTTCAATCTGCAAAGGCAGAAGTGGAGCCTAAAGATCTCCCGGTTCCACTGCCGTGCGGCATCCCAACGGCTGTTGGGGCCGCAAGAGTTCACTTAAAGCCAGAGCCAGCTAGGGAGCCGAGGCCGGACGCTGACGCCCCCTACTGGAAAAGACACCATCAACAATTACAAGCAGAAATAACCACACGAAACCAGCGACGATGGGAGCTTGCCACCTGCAACAGAGAGGAGAAGGAGCAAGTGAGGAGCACTGCTTCATGAGTTAGAGGGCCACGGTGCCATGGTCTCGTGGATCGGTTTGACCCCGAGCAAGGGTGTGGTTTCTTCCGGGAAGCAGGCCTCACAGCTGGGGTGTTTGTGTCCCAGCGGGACGTGGCGCAGCACCTCCCCCGGGGGCACCCCAAGCGGAATCTCCAACCTGAAGATATGGTCACCTATACCCGGCATTTATTGAGAGCGGAGCTGCTATGCCCTGGAGGTGACCGAGCATGCGATGCCTGAAGAAGAATTTGTGCCGGCGTCAGTAGCACGTAGTCGCAAGGATACGGGACCCGGTAGTTTGAAGAGTGTTAAAAATACCAGTAGTTTCATGATGCCATAGAACTGTTAGGTATCGGTGTTTTTGTTTGTTGTTTTTCATAGTTTATTATTTTCCATATAGAAAATGTTAGCAAATAAGTGCCTAATCAACCAGTTTAAATGAAAAGAGTGAAAGTTACCTGATTTACAAGTAGACTGCGCCCTCCTTGTTGAACTTTTTTCCCACCCTTTGTTCTAAGGAAAAGGCCATCAGGGCCTTGGACGGTGCAGTGCTGGTAGATGGCCCCGGTGGGGGTCGGCGCAAGGGGCAACAGCTACCAGGTTGCTCAGGACTTCTACAGAGTCGTCTATCACAACGCCTGGGACCTTAACCTGGTCACGGACCCACCATAGGTATGCAGCGGGTCAGGTTGCTTGGGTGGCAGGGTAACGGGATCCCGGACATTGGGACTGGACTGTCATGCGAAGAGGCTGCAACGAAGCAGGGTGAGTCTCCGCTGCTACCACTGAAACCGGTAGCGTCCCACCGTTGAGGAGATGAACTCTTAAAATGTTGAGTAATGTTTAAGTGCCAAGCCTCCCTGATGAGGGATGTATGTGTAAATAAAAATTTAAATTTTTCTTACCTTTTTCTACAGTTTTTAAAAAAAGAAAATACCCTCTGATGTCCTGTAGCTCAGGGACGAGCTACTTTTAACCAAGGGGGAATGTGACGCCTTGGCCTATCAGGTCGTTACAGGGTATTGTGCAATCTGCCCTTCTGTGTAATATCCACCTCCTCCTTGCTTAAGGGTCCCTCACCTTTGGTGTTGCCAAGAACAAGCTAATCAAAATCCTAGGAACACTCTGCACCACACCCACCAGACACACCAGTGGACGGCCTGAGTGGAATAGGGTCACCCACTTGGGGGGTTGGTTAAAGAGGGGTCAGGAGTGTCAGGAGCAGTTCAGAGTAGTGTTGGAGGAGAGAGAGAGGAGGTCAGGAGCTGGGTTCCGTGAAATACTAGGTGGCAGACGTTGGTCTGGGCCTGGTAGGAGCTGGACCCCGGTCGCAGGGGATTGTGACAAGGGGCACGGACTGTCGAGGAGGACAGCCGGTGGCCTTGTGCCATCACCGGGCAGGGGCCAGGGCACGACGGGGTAAGTGGACCCTAGGTCAGGGAGAAGCTTCAGGCTTCCTGACAATTTACCCAACGAGGACGGAGCCTTCAAGATCTGTTCTCCACCCGCTCCAAAATCGGGGTACTAGCGCAATGAGGGGGATAGGACTTTCCACTACACGGTCGAGAAAATCCAAATTGTGAATCCTGAGAGCAAGCTCACCCAGTTAGCCACATTGGGGAGCAAGACCTGATTAGTTTCAGACTAAAGGGACCAGTTAGAAGACAAGGTGCCACGGGAAAAGGTCACAGGCCAACAGGCAACACCAACGGGCACGGGACCCAAGCGTGCTCCCTCTCAGTGGCAGCGGTGTCCAGAACTTTGGTTTACTACAGTTGTTGGTGTCAGCGTTATTGGACTGAGTCTGTACACAAGTGACCCTCGCCGTCCCAACGGCATACCCCCATCACCATCACCGAGTCCCCGGGGCATTCCCCCCTACCCGTGGAGGCGTTAAACACCTAGCTGCCCACATCATCACCACTGGGTACTCCCAATCGCAGCGGTGGTACTCCATCTTACCACGCACCACGGGTGGCGTCACGAACTTTCCACACCATCCCCTGTACATAACCCCCCTTGGTTTGAGGAGCCGTACGACCCCCGGGTCCGGAGCCGTCTCAAGCCACCGCGGATCCGGATCCGAGCAGCCCGGCTGCTGATGCAGGGGCGGCACATAATCATTAGCTATGCCATGTATGGACAGTTAGAGCAGGAGTCCTCCAGACGACCCAGTGCTGTCTTCCTATATTGCATCTTGTTTGTGCATAGTGGGTAAATTAGTGTAATGTATATGAGCAGCATCATGTTCGGGTATACATTTTCACCAGAAAATGCGACTTTTTCTATCCTTCATAATAGATCTCTCCTAAAAATGGAGAACAAGCGCCTTTGTAGGTTTCCACTTTTTTTTTTCTATTTTTGTTAATTGTGGTGTAAGCAGTGATCTTGGGCACCAATTATTTGTGATTATTTTGTCGAAATTAACATCAGAATACCAGAATAGTGGCAAAAATACATTAATGACTGCCCCCGCACCCCCAAATGTACTGCATATGCAGCTATAATTATGTACATTGTCTATGCAGCCATGTATCCCATACAATAATCCTCCAAATAAATGAAACATATTATTTAAAGGGGTTGTCCGGCCTCTTAATTTTAGTTACAAAACAGACTGGAGTGATGTAAAATAAAACATGTAGAAGATAATAATGAATGTAACAAATGATTCCCTACTGTTCCCATTCCAATGCTTCCTAGCGTCCACTCCGGTCACTCTACTTTCTGTTATGTCTGGAGACACATGTGACCACTTTAACCAATCACTGACTGTAGTGTCACCTCTGTGCCCAGTTATTGGCTGTAGAAGTCACATGTCTGTCTATATGTTTCTGAAAAGGAGTAATGGGGAATCAGTGGGGTCATTATTACTACTTTTTTTTCTTTACACTATTCTATGCCATTTCTTTACAAACATTTTGTGACTTCGCAGATTTTGGCTATGTAATCTGAGAGCAGGATGATGTAGGAACAGAGACCTTTATTCCAATGATGTTTCACTTACTGGTTTGTATTTTGCTGCTTCAATACAATCAGTGTTTTATCAGCAGGAGATTATCATTACAGGAATAGGTGTCTCATGACTCCTGGTTCAACTCTGCCCCCAGCACAGAAAGTTGCCAATCAGTGGTGTGGGTGCGGTTATACTGGGCTCAGCATTCTGAGATCTGCTAAATCTGCAGAAGAGAAAATTGTGATTTTATCACAACTGCTGCACCCAGTAAACTAAGTGATTGTAATGCTCTCGGCAGGTGTATTAGCAGCGAGTGGGGTTAGTGGACCCACTGGACCACAGGGGGGATCTGAGCTTACCCTTTAGTGAGAGGGGCTTAACTAAGCATCCACCGCGAGGTGGACACCAGGTACCACTCCCAGGGCAGTGACTAGGACTGTGGCAGTTGACCCCCAGGACAGGTGATGGACTCAGAAATAGCCGAGTACAGGTGGGGTGACTGAGGCAGGCTGGTCAGGTGGGTATGGATAGGAGTGGTGGGTATGGCAGGGATAGACAGGTGTGAGAACGCAGGTACTGGAGACAGACGCAGGGATAATGGGACAAGAGCTCAGGACCTGACAACTAACTAGGTAGTAGATTGGAGACTGACTGACTAACTAGATGCATTGCACAGGCACCTCCCCTAATGGGAGGGTGCCTTAAATACACAGTTCCTGGAAATAGCGTGTGGGCCCTTTAGGAGAAATGCCGGTGTACGCTTGCATCTTAGGTACACTCCTGGGATCCCTGTGCGGCATGTACAAGATGCGGGAGGGGAAGAGAGCAGCAGCATACATGGATGCCCAAGGGTAGAGGCAACCCCGCCAGGGCGGTGTCTAAGTTAGAGTCTCTGCAGAGACGCCGGCGCTACAGTGATAAATCGCTGGAATCGCAAAAACCTGCTGACAGATTTTACTTTAAGATAATTCAGTCCTATGGCACTCCATATCTTCAAAAGTTTTACATACCTGACGGCCACCATTGCAGAATTTACTTACTGTTCACAATTAGACCACGGGTGAACCTGTTATCAAGTGTTGACGATCCCTGTAGCTGTAAAGTACCGGAGATTGGCAGTCGTGGGAGAAAATGGTTGTCCTCAACCCACCCTGACACAGTAGAGACACAGGAGGCAGAGTGGTGTAAGGAGAGAGTGTGAATGTGGTACCTTTCTGCTGCCATACATCTGAGTCCCGTTCACTTCTATGGGCCTTGCACCCGTATGATCAGTAAGGAGGGTGCTTTAAGGGTGCTTTACACGCTGCGACATTTCTAACGATATATTGTCGGGGTCACGTCGCTAGTGACGCATATCCGGCGCCGTTAGCGACATCGCAGTGTGTGACACCAAGGAGCAACGATCAACGAGCGCAAAAACATGAAAAATCGTTGCTCGTTGACACGTCGCTCCTTTTCTAAATATTGTTGCTGCTGCAGGTACGATGTTGTTCGTCGTTCCTGCGGCAGCATACATCGCTATGTGTTACACCGCAGGAACGACGAACATCTCCTTACCTGCATCCACCGTCAATGAGGAAGGAAGGAGGTGGGCGGCATGTTACGGCCGCTCATCTCCACCCCTCCGCTTCTATTGTCCGGCTGCCGTGTGACGTCGCTGTGACGCCGCACGAACCAGCGCCGGCCAGAGCGACGTTGCAGGGAAGGTAAGTCCGTGTGACGGGTGTTAGCGATGTTGTGCACCATGGGCAGCAATTTGCGCACAACCGACGGGGGCGGGTACGCTCGCTAGCGATATCGGTACCGATATTGCAGCGTGTAAAGTACCCTTTAGGGCAGAGTCGTCATCATCATCATCATCATCATCATCATCATCACCATTTACAATCATTTATTGCTGTACCCAGCTCGGCTCTACAGCCATCATGGGGCGACTTATCCTCCTGTCTTTGACCCAATCCCTCTGTAGGACGGCGGATTGTTCTGCTCGGCTGCACAGACGGTTGGACTGCTTTGATACCCTCCTGCTGGGACTGAATTCCCTCAAGTACTGACAGGTGACGGCCTAAGGAAGGGCGCCCACCTCCTGTTCTCCTTGCTCACTGGTATTACCCCTCACTGTAGACGCGCTCCGTTTTTCACTGTATTCTTCCTACTTCCTTTTCCTCAGTCTTGTCTCTGTCACCTCCACACTATCCACTCCACTCCGCTTCGACCACCCTGTAGGTCCTCTCTCTCTTGTCCTGTTCACTCTCTCATCTTTTCCCCATCTCCCTCTGCCCTCCTGTCCTGGGGACCATCCCTCCCCACTTAACCCCTGTTGCCCTGTCACTGCCAATCCATTCCTTCTCACTAAAGAACCTGGGAACTAGTGACACCCAGTGGCAGCAAGCCATATTACAGGATACAATACGACAAACCAAAAACATATACACTGCGGTATCCCAAGTCACCACATTCGTCTGGGGGCGGTAGGGCACTGGACACCCTATTACATAGCACCACCACAGGGGAACAGGAAGCTTTACAGTTTTTGGGGGGCATGTGTGTGCCTGGTACGCCTTCAACTTTTACGCCCCTAATAGCTGCACTGCTGGAAAAACCCCGTCACTTTGGCACGCCATACTATTTCCTCACCAGTAACTTTTACAGAATGGTCACCAGTAAGGTCGGGTTTCCTCCCGGAGAAGATCGGAGGCAGGACTCACCATCTGCAGGAGAAGCTATATTATTAATGGCAATTTGCACTAAAAGGCAATGTCAACATGTTCCTCCACCTCCTTGAATAACACTCATCTTGAATATCACGTAATGTCATCTACATGAAATTTTATAACGACATTAACATTTTAGAGGCTGAAACTTTAAATCCGGCTCTTCTTAAATATTTTACAGAACAGGCAACTAAATGCCTCTGACCTTGAAAAAACTGGATGTTTTCTACTTTTTCAGCTATTAGTTCCCCCAAAAAGCACAGACCTGAAGAATTTGTGCATTGCCGTTACTAATTACATTACAGAAGGCTGGAAAGCACCCGCCTATGTATACAGAGATGTAGAAGAGACGGGTTTCTCATCAAGCGCAGCTCCTATTGCAGTGTTGTCTTCAGATAGATCTACTGGACAAAAGGTATTGAAGGACACAACATGTCTATGCCGTACACGGACAGGCTATTCATGTTAATGACAATTGTGTAATACCTCGTTTCTCCTTTGGGGGCGCCGCAGAAAAATGTTACACGTTTGCTCAAGTTCTTCCCTATAAAATGGAAAATCTGTACGTAAGGGGGGAAAATAAGTATTTGATCCTCTGACGATTTTGCATATTTTTCCACCTACAGAGAATGGAGAGGTCTGTAGTTTATATCGTAGGTAACGTCAACTGTGACAAACAGAATAAAAAAAAATCCAGAAAATCCCATTTTGTGATTATTAATTAATTTGCATTGTATTGCATGAAATAAGTATTTGATACAAAAGAATAACAGAACTTAATATTTGGTAGAAACTTTTGTTTGCAGTTACAGAGGTCGGGCGTTTCCTGTAGTTCTTGATCAGGTTTGCACACACTGCAGCAGGGATTTTGGTGACTCCTCCATAAAGATCTTCTCCAGATCTTTCAGGGCACTCCTCCATCCAGATTTTCCCCAGATCTTTCAGGTCACTCCTCCATACAGATTTTCCCCAGATCTTTCAGGTCACTCCTCCATACAGATTTTCCCCAGATCTTTCAGGTCACTCCTCCATACAGATTTTCCCCAGATCTTTCAGGTCACTCCTCCATACAGATTTTCCCCAGATCTTTCAGGTCACTCCTCCATACAGATTTTCCCCAGATCTTTCAGGTCACTCCTCCATACAGATTTTCTCCAGATCTTTCAGGTCACTCCTCCATACAGATCTTCTCCAGATCTTTCAGGTCACTCCTCCATACAGATCTTCTCCAGATCTTTCAGGTCACTCCTCCATACAGACCTTCACCAGATCTTTCAGGTCACTTCTCCATATAGATCGTCTACAGATCTTTTAGGTCACTCCTCCATACAGATCTTCTCCAGATCTTTCAGGTCACTCCTCCATAAAGATCTCCTCCAGATCTTTCAGGTCACACCTCAATACAGATCTTCTCCAGATCTTTCAGCTCTCTCCTCCATACACATTTTCTCCACATTTTTTAGATCACTCCTCCATACAGATCTTCACCAGATCTTTCAGGTCACTCCTCCATACAGATCTTCTCCAGATCTTTCAGGTCACTCCTCCATAAAGATCTCCTCCAGATCTTTCAGGTCACACCTCAATACAGATCTTCTCCAGATCTTTCAGCTCTCTCCTCCATACACATTTTCTCCACATCTTTTAGATTACTCCTCCATACAGATCTTCACCAGATCTTTCAGGTCACTCCTCCATATAGATCGTCTACAGATCTTTTAGGTTACTCCTCCATACAGATCTTCTCCAGATCTTTCAGGTCACTCCTCCATAAAGATCTCCAGATATTTCAGGTCACACCTCAATACAGATCTTCTACAGATCTTTCAGGTCACTCCTCCATACAGAATTTCTCCACATCTTTTAGGTCACTCCTTCATACAGATTTTCTCCAGATCTTTCAGGTCACTCCTCCATACAGATCTCCTCCAGATCTTTCAGGTCACTCCTCCATACAGATCTCCAGATCTTTCAGGTCACTCGTCCATACAGATCTTCTCCACATCTTTTAGGACTCTCCTCCATACAGATCTTCTCCAGATCTTTCAGGTCACTCCTCTATATAGATCTCCAGATTTTTTAGGTCTCTCCTCCATACAGATCTTCTCCACATCTTTCAGGTCACTCCTCCATACAGATCTTCTCCAGATCTTTCAAATCCCTCCTCCATACACATTTTCTCCACATCTTTTAGACCACTCCTCCATACAGATCTCCAGATCTTTCAGGTCACTCCTTAATACAGATCTTCTCCCAATCTTTCAGGTCTCTCCTTCATACAGATCTTCTCCAGATCTTTCAGGTCACTCCTCCATACAGATCTTCTTCAGATCTTTCAGGTCACTCCTTAATACAGATCTTCTCCCGATCTTTCAGGTCTCTCCTCCATACAGATCTTCTCCAGATCTTTCAGGTCACTCCTCCATACAGATCTTCTTCAAATCTTTCAGATTTCGGGGGTGTCACTGGGCAACATTGAGTTTCAGCTCCTCCAAAGATTTTCTATTGGGTTTAGGTCTGGAGACTGGCTAGGCAACTCTAGGACCTTGAAATAATTCTTATGGTGCCGCTCCTGAGTTGCCCTGGCTGTGTGTTTTGAGTCATTTCATACTGGAAGATCCAGCCACGACCCATCTTCAATGCTCTTATTGAGGGAAAAAGGTTGTTGGCCAAAATTTCACAATACATAAAACCATCTCATCTATCCTCCCTCCCTTCAAAACGGTGTAGTCGTCCTCTCCCCTTTGCGGAAAAGCATCCCCAAAGTATGATATTTCTGTCGCGGGCGAGGAGGAGGGTGTCAGCACACTACGCTCACCCCTTCTGCTCGGGTCCGGCGGCTGCTGCTCAGTGGTGGCTCGAGCTGTGGGCCGGATCCCGGGGGTTCTCGAGCGGCACTCCTCGCCCGTGAGTGAAAGGGGGTTTGTTGGGTGTGGGAATAGTTTATTGTCCGTGACGCCACCCACGGTTGTGGTGATTTCACCACCGCTGCTCAGTATGGGGATCCCGGGGATGGTGATGCGGAGCAGCCAGGTGTTGTGTTGCCCCTCCGTGGGTAGGGGTTGGTGATCCCGGGGCCCGGTGATGGGGTGGAAGGGTGCAGGGCCTGGTGGGCGCAGGGACGCGGGGGCAGCGCCGTGCCTTACGGCACTGTGGTACTCACTCAGCCTGAGACACTGACACAGTTCTTAGTAAAACACTCGGCTGGATGGACGGGTACCCTCAGACGGCTGCGGTTGTTGTTTCTCCCCTGACCCAGTTTGGTGGTGTAAGTCCTTTCTTCTACTTCCGTGCACCCTTCTCCTGCACGCCGGCTTCCAGCTGGCTCCCCGACTCTGTACCGGGGGGCCACTGCCCAGCCCCGGCTACCTGCGGTTCCACCAGCTGTCTCCCCGGCTCCCTGCAGACGGCACCTAGCGTCTGCCGGACTCTCTCTACGAGGCCCTAGGCTCCAACCTAGGCCCCTGGCTCTGTCTGCCTCTCTGCAGACCTTCACTCTTCCTCTCCTAGGACTAGACTGGGCTTGTTCCCTGCCTCAAGTCAGCTCACTCCAGGGTGGGCGTCCCCATCTCCTCACTCCGCCCACCTGGTGTGTCAGTCTGAGGCAGAAAGCAGGTCACTTTGGGGTTGTCTGCTGTGAACTGCTGGGGGTGGGGGTGTGTGTGTGTTGTTACCTGTGTCCCCTGGCTTGTCCAGGGCGACACATTTCCACACCCATGCTTCACTGCTGGGACGGCGTTCTTGAGGTTGTGCTCATCCTTCTTCCTCTGCCAAAACTTATATGCAAAAATTCGCTTTTGCCTATTTACGAATACATAGTAACAATTAGAAGCCTATCATTGGAATTTATGGGGTTAATATGTTGAAGGATTTTAAGTTGGGTAGTAAAAAAATAAATAAATTAAAAAAATGTACAATCCTGTGAATGACTTTGCTGGCAGTGATATCGAGGGGGAGAAGAGCCAAAAACCTTAGTTGTTTTACATGCATCAAATGAGCTCTCGAGAAAATCCATGGCAGGAAGACTACAGCTCAATTTAGACTCTGCTATACAGCAATATTGAGAGTGCTGATCCAGCGGCACGGACAACACTTACTTATGTGATTAAATGGATGGTGGAGGCCTTGATTCCGGGATTTACTTAGTGCACACAGCGAAGTGCTACACGGATTATAGATGGAGATGTAGCAGAGCTGAACGCCTGATTGATTATTTAAAGTGCGAGACGTACGTTGCGTGAACGCAATGATCAAATCGACTTTGCTACATCTATTTCAGGGGTCACGTTAGATATTGGATGTTTATGTAACAGCGCGGTGACAGGCGGCATCCTTTACCGACACTATTTGTCGCTCTGCCTAAATGACTGTAAAATGAGAGCCATACATCATCAGAATAACCGTGACACGGCTCTAATGTGGATTTTTGCAAAATTCAGGCAGCGAAAAGAAATCCTCATATATAAGATGTGAGTATCTGACAGCACAATGCCAGTCTGCTGTGCTAAAGGACACGTAAGGTGCACACTTGTCCAGGAGATATATGATTTTAAGAACATTAGTGTTGGAAATTTAGTTCCTGTCTCTGTCCCTGAAAACGCTCCTGTCCTGATGGGACTGTCTATGAAAATTTGGCAAATTGGGGACAGGTACAGTTAGGTCCAGAAATATTTGGACAGTGACACAATTTTGGCGAGTTGGGCTCTGCATGCCACCACATTGGATTTGAAATGAAACCTCTACAACAGAATTCAAGTGCAGATTGTAACGTTTAATTTGAAGGTTTGAACAAAAATATCTGATAGAAATTGTAGGAATTGTCACATTTCTTTACAAACACTCCACATTTTAGGAGGTCAAAAGTAATTGGACAAATAAACCAAACCCAAACAAAATATTTTTATTTTCAATATTTTGTTGCGAATCCTTTGGAGGCAATCACTGCTTTAAGTCTGGAACCCATGGACATCACCAAACGCTGGGTTTCCTCCTTCTTAATGCTTTGCCAGGCCTTTACAGCCGCAGCCTTCAGGTCTTGCTTGTTTGTGAGTCTTTCCGTCTTAAGTCTGGATTTGAGCAAGTGAAATGCATGCTCAATTGGGTTAAGATCTGGTGATTGACTTGGCCATTGCAGAATGTTCCACTTTTTTGCACTCATGAACTCCTGGGTAGCTTTGGCTGTATGCTTGGGGTCATTGTCCATCTGTACTATGAAGCGCCGTCCGATCAACTTTGCGGCATTTGGCTGAATCTGGGCTGAAAGTATATCCCGGTACACTTCAGAATTCATCCGGCTACTCTTGTCTGCTGTTATGTCATCAGTAAACACAAGTGACCCAGTGCCATTGAAAGCCATGCATGCCCATGCCATCACGTTGCCTCCACCATGTTTTACAGAGGATGTGATGTGCCTTGGATCATGTGCCGTTCCCTTTCTTCTCCAAACTTTTTTCTTCCCATCATTCTGGTACAGGTTGATCTTGGTCTCATCTGTCCATAGAATAGTTTTCCAGAACTGAGCTGGCTTCATGAGGTGTTTTTCAGCAAATTTAACTCTGGCCTATCTATTTTTGGAATTGATGAATGGTTTGCATCTAGATGTGAACCCTTTGTATTTACTTTCATGGAGTCTTCTCTTTACTGTTGACTTAGAGACAGATACACCTACTTCACTGAGAGTGTTCTGGACTTCAGTTGATGTTGTTAACGGGTTCTTCTTCACCAAAGAAAGTATGCGGCGATCATCCACCACTGTTGTCATCCGTGGACGCCCAGGCCTTTTTGAGTTCCCAAGCTCACCAGTCAATTCCTTTTTTCTCAGAATGTACCCGACTGTTGATTTTGCTACTCCAAGCATGTCTGCTATCTCTCTGATGGATTTTTTCTTTTTTTTCAGCCTCAGGATGTTCTGCTTCACCTCAATTGAGAGTTCCTTAGACCGCATGTTGTCTGGTCACAGGAATAGCTTCCAAATGCAAAACCACACACCTGTAATCAACCCCAGAACTTTTAACTACTTCATTGATTAGAGGTTAACGAGGGAGACGCCTTCAGAGTTAATTGCAGCCCTTAGAGTCCAATTGTCCAATTACTTTTGGTCCCTTGAAAAAGAGGAGGCTATGCATTACAGAGCTATGATTCCTAAACCCTTTCTCCGATTTGGATGTGAAAACTCTCATATTGCAGCTGGGAGTGTGCACTTTCAGCCCATATTATATATATAATTGTATTTCTGAACATGTTTTTGTAAAAAGCTAAAATAACAAAACTTGTGTCACTGTCCAAATATTTCTGGACCTAACTGTATGTTTATATTTGTGGCATCAGATGCCATATTATGGCATCCTCTCTGCCATGACTCAATAGTGTTGGCTTCTCTGTACTCGGAGGACACTCTCCATATTAGGGAGATATTCTTCCCTAAAAGCTGTGGTGGTAAAAGAAAATACATGGACGCTTCTGAAAAATGTAAAACAAAAAAGTACCGTACTTTTCTTTTTATAAGACGCACTGGATTATAAGACGCACCCCAAATTTAGAGGGAAAAAAGGGACAAAAAAATATGGTGTCCGTCTTATAAGTCGGTGCTGTCTTACCGGAGGGGGCGGAAGAGATGGTGGGGCAGGGTCACAGGAGGCTGGGGCGGGGGTGGAGTAGAGCGATGCAGGCGTTGCAGCGGCTGTCACAGATGCTCGCTGTGGGCGCTGTGAGGCAGAAGGAGCATCCAGAAACTGTCGCCGGTGTGGGCTTCAAAGAAGTGGGCTTTGGCGCGTGAACAGATGACAAGCCGAGATCTCATCTGTGCACGCGCTACCTCCGGGCACCATATTCCTTAAGTTTACTGCAGGGAATCAATGAGTTAATGGCGGTGCGTGTGCATATGTGAGCTTGAGCCAAGAGCTCCATCGGCGCACGCGCCGCCTCCGGACACCATTATTTGAAGCCCGCACTACTAACAGCGGCCCCTGCCTCACCGCCTGCAGCACAGCACAAAGCACCAAGTCCGTAGCACAAAGCCCGCAGCACAGTGCCCAGCACTAAGCTTACAGAACAGCACCAGGCACCAAGCCCGCAACACAGTGCCCAGCACCAAGCCCACAGCACAGTGCCCAGCACGAAACCCGCAGCACAGACCGCCGCCCGCAATAAGTCCGCAAAACAGCGCCCACGGCCCACAGCATCTCCCCTTTCTCCTGTGACCACTCTCCACTACCCCCGGTAACCTACATTCGGATTATAAGACGCCCCTCTCATTTTCCTCCAAAATTTTTGGGAAGAAAAGTGTGTCTTATAATCCGAAAAATATGGTATATTGTCACACGAAGGTTTTTACTAATTTTGCTGACTGTCATGGCGATATCGGGATCTGTTCAGACTTCAGATTTTGACACACCGCCTGATAACTTTTCTGATGTCTGTGATTAACGCAGGCAGACTCGGGCGTTGATCAACAGATTGGTATAGGCAGGCTAGCAAGAGTTGATGTCTGCTGGTATGCTTGTGAGTCATCTTTGATCACATGATGTGGGAGAGCCAATCACATCTGCTTCCCTCCTTTATATGCTGGCTGGACACTTCCATTAGTGCCAGCTATAGTTTGTCTAAGCTGGTCTGGTGAGGTGTTGTGATCCTGACTAACTAGTGGTTGTAGTACTTGTTGTTGTGTGCAGTTGTGGCATTAACCCTTGTTGCCTTTTTGTCGCTACCTTCCTGCTCTTGCTTTTCTCCTGAGCCTCTCATTGTTGGTCCCCGTGCGTTTGCAGTATGTCAGAGTTTTGGTTTCCCCCTGTCTGCCTTTAACTGTATTTCCAATTCTCCTCCTTCGTCCTTCCCTGGTGATCAGTTCTGGTCAGGAGCTTAGCCAGGCATGGACTCAGGTATCTCCACCATTAGGGGTAACCTAATATATATACACATGTCCCCTTCCTTTTATGATGGTCCATTTATAATACTGGTTTACTTTCATGGGGCTACTGGACCCTCATAAATACCCAGCATCAAATGTGAATGCAACTACTGTATCTCCTTTTAATGCACATCTGACACTAATGGAAAATACTCTACAAGCTCCCACCCCATTTATAATACTGAAGTCAGTATATGGGTCCAAATGGCCTATACTATAGGCACCTGCGAGCCAGAGGAGCCCAGAATGTTTGCATGTCCTGTATGTACATATGGGAGCAAACTAAAGTAGGTATGCATTAATTTTACATTGATGACCTGGGATATGAGACCGGCGGTGGATCGTCACCACTGATCAGTTATCTCCTCGGTGGTCGGGTTTAGTGACAGTAATATTGATGACTCATCCTAAGGATATTTTTATAGTTCTGTGGTACTGACACAGAGCCTCAGATCACCTGTGTAAGCATGTACAGTTAGGTCCAGAAATATTTGGACAGTGATACAAGTTTTGTTATTTTAGCTGTTTACAAAAACATGTTCAGAAATACAATTATATATATAATATGGGCTGAAAGTGCACACTCCCAGCTGCAATATGAGAGTTTTCACATCCAAGTCGGAGAAAGGGTTTAGGAATCATAGCTCTGTAATGCATAGCCTCCTCTTTTTCAAGGGACCAAAAGTAATTGGACAAGGGACTCTAAGGGCTGCAATTAACTCTGAAGGCGTCTCCCTCGTTAACCTGTAAACAATGAAGTAGTTAAAAGGTCTGGGGTTGATTACAGGTGTGTCGTTTTGCATTTGGAAGCTGTTGCTGTGACCAGACAACATGCGGTCTAAGGAACTCTCAATTGAGGTGAAGCAGAACATCCTGAGGCTGAAAAAAAAGAAAAAATCCATCAGAGAGATAGCAGACATGCTTGGAGTAGCAAAATCAACAGTCGGGTACATTCTGAGAAAAAAGGAATTGACTGGTGAGCTTGGGAACTCAAAAAGGCCTGGGCGTCCACGGATGACAACAGTGGTGGATGATCGCCGCATACTTTCTTTGGTGAAGAAGAACCCGTTAACAACATCAACTGAAGTCCAGAACACTCTCAGTGAAGTAGGTGTATCTGTCTCTAAGTCAACAGTAAAGAGAAGACTCCATGAAAGTAAATACAAAGGGTTCACATCTAGATGCAAACCATTCATCAATTCCAAAAATAGATAGGCCAGAGTTACATTTGCTGAAAAACACCTCATGAAGCCAGCTCAGTTCTGGAAAAGTATTCTATGGACAGATGAGACAAAGATCAACCTGTACCAGAATGATGGGAAGAAAAAAGTTTGGAGAAGAAAGGGAATGGCACATGATCCAAGGCACACCACATCCTCTGTAAAACATGGTGGAGGCAACGTGATGGCATGGGCATGCATGGCTTTCAATGGCACTGGGTCACTGGTGTTTATTGATGACATAACAGCAGACAAGAGTAGCCGGATGAATTCTGAAGTGTACCGGGATATACTTTCAGCCCAGATTCAGCCAAATGCCGCAAAGTTGATCGGACGGCGCTTCATAGTACAGATGGACAATGACCCCAAGCATACAGCCAAAGCTACCCAGGAGTTCATGAGTGCAAAAAAGTGGAACATTCTGCAATGGCCAAGTCAATCACCAGATCTTAACCCAATTGAGCATGCATTTCACTTGCTCAAATCCAGACGGAAAGACCCACAAACAAGCAAGACCTGAAGGCTGCGGCTGTAAAGGCCTGGCAAAGCATTAAGAAGGAGGAAACCCAGCGTTTGGTGATGTCCATGGGTTCCAGATTTAAGGCAGTGATTGCCTCCAAAGGATTCACAACAAAATATTGAAAATAAAAATATTTTGTTTGGGTTTGGTTTATTTGTCCAATTACTTTTGACCTCCTAAAATGTGGAGTGTTTGTAAAGAAATGTGACAATTCCTACAATTTCTATCAGATATTTTTGTTCAAACCTTCTGTCACAAACCACCGGGGGGTCACTCAGAAATCCCCCGCGCTGGCTACCAGTACGTCACAATCGGGGGGTAACAAGTGGGGGGTCACCCCTCCTTTATACCTCCCGACCGACAGACAGAGCACGTGACGCGCTCTCTAGCGCCCCTCTTATAGTCAGGCCAATTATGGAATTGCCCGACCATAAGCAAGGAGGCCGCTATACTACTTATGCCGATTATTGCAGGGTCCCCGGTGAGAGTAAGGTATATATTCCCCCGACCTCCGCGGGCGGAATATATAAAATCTCCCCGAATCTCACTGGCCTCCCCACAATAATCCTTGGCACAATTCGCTGCCACCAACCGATTTACGGTAACTATTAGCCGAACACACAGACGTGGGATTCTAGATCGAGATAACAGAACAGCCCAAGATTAATTATATAATTTAATCAGCCTAAAGCACACTAGAAACTACAATATATACAATAGGGAATCTACAGAATATACATATGTCAGAGTACAGTTACAATCAAAGCATGGGTTACAAACAGGCATACACAGTTCCAGCAGTTACCTTGTTGCGTCTGGCCACAGGGGGGCGCTGTAGACCAGGTTTCCAGGGACTCCCTCACAGGTCTTTCCCAACCAGGCCCCCGAGCAGAAGAACACTGGAAAATGGCCGAAGTAGGGTTATCAACCTGGCCAAATCCAGGTCCCCTCCTACCTTAGTGACCTCACAGAGAAGCACTGCCACTCCCCCTGCATGGATCAGAATTATCCAGCAAAGGGGATATTGGCCATAACTTTGCCTGGGAGCGTCGTAGGCGGACGCCAATGCTCTCATTGTGACAGTTATGAATTTAGCTACAGAACGAGGGGACTCATGACCTGTCTACGAGTTCCCATATGGCTGATATCACGCCTGGGGTATTTCCCAAGCTCCCCCTTCCATAAAAAAGGTGTGCCAGCATCGTCCGCCTGCGCAAACACCATTTTTATGGTTGCCATATTTATCGGAGATATGGCTTGCGAGATATGAACCATTTTTTACTGGAGTCGTTCTGTCTGGCTACTTCCAAGCCTTGCTAATGAGATACAACTCTTGTTACAGGGTGACGGCAGGGAGTCATCCTGGGTCCATTGTCCTCACATCATCTCATCTCCATATCAGAGGAGATGGCTGTTGGAGGTGTAAGTGGGATGTGACACCTTCACAGATGCTGGACATTTGAGAACAAGAAGGGAGGGGGGGCACTGCCAGGGAGTGATGAGAGCAATCATGACTTCTAGTCATAATTCCTCTTCATATCCCAGGATTTACCTCACACCTCCCCCCTTTTGAGGGCGCTAGGGGGCAGCACACTCCGGTGTTCCCCCGTGCGCCCGTCCGCGACCTCTCCTTGTCGGGACAGCCCGTCTGCGTTACCGTGGTCACGGCCCCTTTTGTGGCGAATGGTGAAGTCGTATTGCTGGAGCGCAAGGCTCCATCGCAACAATCGCCCATTCGTCCCAGAGACGGTGTGCAACCAGCTGAGGGGATTGTGGTCCGTCTCCACGATGAAGTGGCGCCCGTATAGATAGGGTTGCAGACGCTGCAGGGCCCACACTATGGCCAGGCACTCCTTCTCCATTGTAGAATAGGCCACTTCCCTTGGTAACAGCTTCCTGCTCAGGTACAAGACTGGGTGCTCTTGGCTCGCAGAGTCCACCTGGCTGAGCACCGCACCGAGGCCGAAGTCACTGGCGTCGGTCTGTACTACAAACGGCCGCGTGAAGTCGGCTGCCTGTAGCACGGGCGGGCTGGACAGGGCGTCCTTTAGGGCCCGGAAGGCTGTCTCGCAGTCCACTGTCCAATCGACTGCAGAGGGCAGCTTCTTCTTGGTGAGGTCCGTCAAGGGCTTTGCCAGGCTACTATAGCATGGAACAAACCTCCTATAGTACCCAGCGGTCCCCAAGAAGGACATCACCTGCTTCTTGGTCCTGGGGGTGGGCCAGGATGCGATGGCCTCCACTTTCTCAGGCTCGGGCTTCAGCGTTCCCCCACCTACCCGGTGACCGAGGTACTGGACCTCGCTCATGGCCAGCTGACACTTTCCCGGCTTGATGGTCAAACCTGCCCGGTGGATCCGCCTGAGCACCTGTGCTAGATGCTCTAGGTGGTCCTCCCAGGTGGGACTGAAGACGGCAATGTCATCCAGGTACGCGGCCGCGTACCCTTCAAGTCCCTTGAGCAGGGTGTTGACCATCCGCTGGAAAGTGGCAGGGGCATTCCTCATCCCGAATGGCATCACCGTGGACTCGTACAGTCCAAATGGGGTAATAAAGGCAGAGCGTTCCCTGGCCTTGCGAGTCAGGGGGATCTGCCAATATCCCCGGCTCAGGTCCATGATGGTCAGGTACTGAGCCCCGGCCAACTGATCGAGCAGGTCATCGATGCGTGGCATTGGGTACGCATCGGCGACCGTGACAGCATTGAGCCCCCTGTAGTCCACGCAGAACCGAGTGGTTCGGTCCTTCTTAGGGACGAGGACTACAGGCGAGGCCCAAGCGCTGTTGGATGCCTGGATCACCCCCAGCTCCAGCATCTCGTCAATCTCCTGGCGCATGTGTTGCTGCACCTCCAGGGAGACCCGATATGCTGAACGCCGGATCGGGGGATGATCCCCAGTGTCCACGTGATGGACAGCCAAGTCAGTCCTTCCGGGCTGGTTGGTAAACAACCCCCGGAAGGGGAGGAGGGTGGCCCACAGCTGGGACCGTTGGTCCTCCAAGAGCTGGTGGCCAACCTCCACATCCTCAATGGATCCGCCTGCCCTAACCTGGGCTAGCATATCCAAGAGGGTTTCCGCTTCTCCCTCCTCGGGCAGGTTGCACACGGGGAGCGCACATGCCTCCCGCTCATGATGTGCCTTCATCATGTTCACATGGAAGGGCTTTCGCCTTCCACGGGCGGGGTCCAGGGTGACCAGGTACGTTACAGGGTTGAGCTGCTGGTACACGAGGTATGGGCCTTCCCAGGCTGCCTGAAGCTTGTCCTGTGGTACGGGGACCAGTACCCACACCTTTTGACCCACTTGGTAGGTCCTCTCACAAGCGTTCTGGTCGTACCAACGCTTCTGATCGGCCTGGGCTTGAGCCATATTGTCGTGTACCAGTTGCGTCAAGGCCTGCATTTTGTCCCGGAAGCGCATGACATACTCGATAACCGACACTCCAGGGGTGGCCAAATCCCCTTCCCAAGCCTCTTTCACCAGAGCCAGGGGGCCCCGCACACGTCGCCCGTACAGGAGCTCAAACGGTGAGAATCCTGTTGAGGCCTGTGGAACCTCCCGGTAAGCAAATAACAGGTGTGGGAGATACCGCTCCCAGTCACGCCCATGGGAGTCGACCAACATCTTAAGCATCTGCTTTAAGGTGCCATTGAACCGCTCGCACAGGCCATTAGTCTGTGGATGGTACGGGCTGGCCACCAGATGTCGCACCTGGACTTGCTTACAGAGGGCCTCCATCAGCTGGGACATGAATTGGGTCCCCCGGTCAGTGAGCATTTCCTGGGGAAAACCCACTCGGGAGAAAATCTCCAGCAATGCGGTGGCCACCTTGTCAGCCCGAATGGACGACAAGGCCACTGCTTCTGGGTACCGGGTGGCATAGTCCACTACCGTCAGTATGAAGCGTTTCCCGGAGCTGCTGGGGATGGCCAGCGGGCCGACCAGATCCACAGCCACCCTCCTGAAAGGCTCATCGATGATTGGCAGAGATACCAGTGGGGCTTTGGGGTGTGGCCCCGCCTTCCCCACTCTCTGACAGGTTTCACACGAACGGCAGTAGGCAGCCACATCGGCCCCCATTTTTGGCCAGTAGAAATGCTGGTTCAACCTGGCCTTGGTCTTAGCGATCCCTAGGTGTCCGGCCATCGGAATCTCATGTGCGATCCGCAACAACTCCGTCCGGAACGGATAGGGTACCACCAACTGTCGGTCCCTGGGCCACGCCTCCGGTGAACCCTGCTGGACCGTGGCCCGGTACAGCCGTCCTTGGTCCCAGACCACTCGCTCCGGGTCCGAGTCCGAGGGAGGCTGTGCCGCCTGCTCCTTAAGAGCTTTCAGGCTGTCGTCAGCTTCTAACGCTGCCTGAAACCCCTGACTAGATGTGGCCAGAATCGACGAGACTGTCACATCTTCAGTCAGTACCCCGGGACCTGTGTCCTGGCCTCCACCTGACTCGGCTGCCACTTGGTCAGAAGGGGAAGAGCTATCGGACCTCCGGGAGGCCCCTTGGCTTCCAGCACTCCCACTGCGGGTGACAGCGGCCACAGCCGCTGCGACCGTGGGTCGTGCCTGCTCCTCCTCCGTTCCTGACCAAGTCGCCGGTTCAGGCAGACCTACCTGGCTTCCTGACACCCCGGTTGTGGGGGAACCATGCACCGAGATCTTACCTGGGAGCACTTCCGCTCCTGGACCGGCCCCAATCTCACCTGCCTGTTCCCCTCCTGCAGCAACAGAACCCCGCTGTGAAATCTCTGGGGACCCCACATTTGCTGTGGTAGCCCCCACCCCACACACTGGTCCTCCCCCTGCAGCACCCTGCTCTCTGCTTATCCCTGCAGAGGGCAACAGATCCCAGCTCACAGGCTGATTACTTGTAGAGGCATTGTCACACCTTTCTCTGACCCCCTCCCCTGTCACAGCTGCAGCTGTGTGTGTGTCTATGGTGTCTGTGCAAGCAGAAATATCAGAGTTCACTCCCTCCTCCCTTACATCATTCATAGATAACACATTAACATTGTCCGGAGGCATGTCAGTACGGGCTGAAGGTTCAGCCCTTGGTTGGGGCCCAAACTGGGAGGTTATCTGCCCCAAATCTGTCCCAAGTAGCACGTTTGCGGGGATCCGATCAGTTACCCCCACCTCCCTCACCCCTCGCCCTGCGCCCCAGTCCACATAAATGTCAGCAACAGGCAGCGCCGGGTCAGTGCCTCCAATCCCGGAGACAGCGAGGGTTTTTCCAGGGATCAAGTCTTGGGGGGACACCATCTCAGGCCGCACCAGAGTCACCTCCGAGGCGCTGTCTCGCAGTCCTATGGTCACAGACCGGCCGACGGTGACAGGTTGGAAGCTGTCCAGGGACCTACCACCACCCCCACCCACACAATACACCTTGGGCGGCCCTTGGGACGGGGACGGAGCCGGGGCCTTGGGACGCTGAGGGCACATGGCCTTGAAGTGTCCAGGTAGGTTGCACTGGTGGCACCGTCTTGGTTTCGCCACGGGCCTGGAGAGGGGAGTTGAGGGGGACACCCCCTGCAGTCTAGGGGCAGGTGGGGCAGTCGCAGAATTCATCTTACCCCCTCTCCAGGTGCTGCTGGTGGCCGCTCTCCTGGCCTCAGGGGCCCGGTTGTTGGTGTAGTCATCGGCAAGGGCAGCTGTAGCCGTGGACCCCTTTGGCTTCTGGTCTCGGATGAACTGGCGGAGATCCTCAGGGCAGTTCCACAAGAGTTGCTCCGTGATGAACAAGTCCAGGATCTCCGGTCCGGTGGAAAGCTGCAGGCCTTGGGTCCAGTGGTCGGCAGCTCGGGCAAGTGCCCGCCGGTGGTCAGCCCAGGAGTCCTTTGGTCCCTTCTGTAGGCTCCGGAACTTCTTGCGGTAGGACTCCGGGGTGAGGTTGTACTGTTGGATCAGGGCCCGCTTGATGGTGTCGTAGCCCTGATCTGCCTCAGCAGGCAAGTCCCCAAGGATATCCAGGGCCTTACCCCTTAAACGGGGGGTCAGGTATTTGGCCCACTGGTCCTTGTTCAGATGGTGCTGCAGGCAAGTCCGTTCAAAAGCAGTCAAGAAAGAGTCCAAGTCTCCATCCTTCTCCAGCACTGGGAAGTCCTCAACACGGACCTTTGGAAGTTTGGTGTCTTGAAGGTCACGTGTGGCTGATGAGGGCCGGAGCTGAGCTAGCTGCAGCTGGTAGTCACGCTCTGCCTGTCGCTCTCGCTCTCGCTCTTCACGCGCTGCTTGCCGCTCCGCAGCCTCACGCACTGCTTGCCGCTCCGCAGCCTCAGCATCACGCGCTGCCTGCCGCTCTGCCCTGTGCTCTGCCAGGAGTCCCTTGTAGCCCTCCTGGTCTCCAGCCTGGAGAAGGGCCATAGCCATTTGAAGAAGGCTATCCGAGCCTCCCAGGCTCGGTGGAATGGCACGTGGTGATCTGCGGCACGCTGCAGAGCTAGGCGATTCACTGTCCCTTTCAGAGCGGAGGGCTGGCATCTGGCTCGTTGAGGAACCTTGGGTGAGCTCCTCCTCATCTTGTCCAGCAGTGCCAGGTTGCGCAATGTCCTCGGCAGAACGGTTTTCTGGCGTCGAGCTCCTGGAGGACTCGTGGGCAACCTCCTCATTGCTGTCCACAGCACCGTCCTCCCTCTCTTCGGCTCCTGCCTTAGCATTGGCCAGTTGCATAGCTCTGCTCCTGGTGCCATCAGCCATTCTTGCAGACTTTTGGTCACTGACACAGAACTGACACCTGATGCCTCCACACACCTTACAGTATCTGCACTCTGACACTCTAGTGTTGAGCTAGTCTGAAGACCCCAGCAGCCACAGCTGCTGCAGGCAGTCTTTAGTGTCTGGGAGTATGGGTCTCACACTCACACACACTATTATCTCGATCCCACCGCTATGCCACCAATATGTCACAAACCACCGGGGGGTCACTCAGAAATCCCCCGCGCTGGCTACCAGTACGTCACAATCGGGGGGTAACAAGTGGGGGGTCACCCCTCCTTTATACCTCCCGACCGACAGACAGAGCACGTGACGCGCTCTCTAGCGCCCCTCTTATAGTCAGGCCAATTATGGAATTGCCCGACCATAAGCAAGGAGGCCGCTATACTACTTATGCCGATTATTGCAGGGTCCCCGGTGAGAGTAAGGTATATATTCCCCCGACCTCCGCGGGCGGAATATATAAAATCTCCCCGAATCTCACTGGCCTCCCCACAATAATCCTTGGCACAATTCGCTGCCACCAACCGATTTACGGTAACTATTAGCCGAACACACAGACGTGGGATTCTAGATCGAGATAACAGAACAGCCCAAGATTAATTATATAATATAATCAGCCTAAAGCACACTAGAAACTACAATATATACAATAGGGAATCTACAGAATATACATATGTCAGAGTACAGTTACAATCAAAGCATGGGTTACAAACAGGCATACACAGTTCCAGCAGTTACCTTGTTGCGTCTGGCCACAGGGGGGCGCTGTAGACCAGGTTTCCAGGGACTCCCTCACAGGTCTTTCCCAACCAGGCCCCCGAGCAGAAGAACACTGGAAAATGGCCGAAGTAGGGTTATCAACCTGGCCAAATCCAGGTCCCCTCCTACCTTAGTGACCTCACAGGGAAGCACTGCCACTCCCCCTGCATGGATCAGAATTATCCAGCAAAGGGGATATTGGCCATAACTTTGCCTGGGAGCGTCGTAGGCGGACGCCAATGCTCTCATTGTGACAGTTATGAATTTAGCTACAGAACGAGGGGACTCATGACCTGTCTACGAGTTCCCATATGGCTGATATCACGCCTGGGGTATTTCCCAAGCTCCCCCTTCCATAAAAAAGGTGTGCCAGCATCGTCCGCCTGCGCAAACACCATTTTTATGGTTGCCATATTTATCGGAGATATGGCTTGCGAGATATGAACCATTTTTTACTGGAGTCGTTCTGTCTGGCTACTTCCAAGCCTTGCTAATGAGATACAACTCTTGTTACAGGGTGACGGCAGGGAGTCATCCTGGGTCCATTGTCCTCACATCATCTCATCTCCATATCAGAGGAGATGGCTGTTGGAGGTGTAAGTGGGATGTGACACCTTCACAGATGCTGGACATTTGAGAACAAGAAGGGAGGGGGGCACTGCCAGGGAGTGATGAGAGCAATTATGACTTCTAGTCATAATTCCTCTTCATATCCCAGGATTTACCTCACACCTTCAAATTAAACGTTACAATCTGCACTTGAATTCTGTTGTAGAGGTTTCATTTCAAATCCAATGTGGTGGCATGCAGAGCCCAACTCGCCAAAATTGTGTCACTGTCCAAATATTTCTGGACCTAACTGTATATAATTATATACAGGAGATGCCCGGGTTATACCGGCTATACATATATAATTATATACAGGAGATGCCCAGGTTATACCAGCTGTACATATATAATTATATACAGGAGATGCCCAGGTTATACCAGCTATACATATATAATTATATACAGGAGATGCTTAGGTTATACCGGCTGTACATATATAATTATATACAGGAGATGCCCAGGTTATACCAGCTATACATATATAATTATATACAGGAGATGCCCAGGTTATACTGTACATATATAATTATATACAGGAGATGCCCAGATTATACCAGCTGTACATATATAATTATATACAGGCGATGCCCAGGTTATACCAGCTGTACATATATAATTATATACAGGAGATGCCCAGGTTATACCGGCTGTACATATATAATTATATACAGGAGATGCCCAGGTTATACCGGCTGTACATATATAATTATATACAGGAGATACCCAGGTTATACCAGCTGTACATATATAATTATATACAGGAGATGCCCGGGTTATACCAGCTGTACATATATAATTATATACAGGAGATGCCCAGGTTATACCGGCTGTACATATATAATTATATACAGGAGATGCCCAGGTTATACCAGCTGTAGATATATAATTATATACAGGAGATACCCAGGTTATACTGGCTGTACATATATAATTATATACAGGAGATGCCCAGGTTATACCAGCTGTACATATATAATTATATACAGGAGATGCCCAGGTTATACCGGCTGTACATATATAATTATATACAGGAGATGCCCAGGTTATACCAGCTGTACATATATAATTATATACAGGAGATGCCCAGGTTATACCGGCTGTACATATATAATTATATACAGGAGATGCCCAGGTTATACCGGCTGTACATATATAATTATATACAGGAGATGCCCAGGTTATACCGGCTGTACATATATAATTATATACAGGAGATACCCAGGTTATACCGGCTGTACATATATAATTATATACAGGAGATGCCCAGGTTATACCGGCTGTACATATAGAATTATATACAGGAGATACCCAGGTTATACCGGCTGTACATATATAATTATATACAGCAGATGCCCAGGTTATACCGGCTGTAGATATATAATTATATACAGGAGATGCCCAGGTTATACCGGCTGTACATATATAATTATATACAGGAGATACCCAGGTTATACCGGCTGTACATATATAATTATATACAGGAGATGACCAGGTTATACCGGCTGTACATATATAATTATATACAGGAGATGCCCAGGTTATACCGGCTGTACATATTTAATTATATACAGGAGATGCCCAGGTTATACCAGCTGTACATATATAATTATATACAGGAGATGCTCAGGTTATACCAGCTGTACATATATAATTATATACAGGAGATGCCCGGGTTATACCAGCTGTACATATATAATTATATACAGGAGATGCTCAGGTTATACCAGCTGTACATATATAATTATATACAGGAGATGCCCAGGTTATACCGGCTGTACATATATAATTATATACAGGCGGTGCCCGGGTTATACCGGCTGTACATATATAATTATATACAGGAGATGCCCAGGTTATACCGGCTGTACATATATAATTATATACAGGAGATGCCCAGGTTATACCGGCTGTACATATATAATTATATATAGGAGATACCCAGGTTATACCAGCCCCAGTTGTGATGTTCTGACCTGTGATTTTCCTCTGTGGAGGCAGTGCCGTTTTGCCTATATGCCGCTGTGCTTAGATTGCTCCCATGCAGTGCAGAGTTCTGCAGTGTGAATATGGGCGTGCAGACTTATGAATCATCTTATTACACGGCGTCCTGTGACCTTCTTATAATGCTTCAATATTTTGCTGAAACTTCTCTTTCTTTTCAGGAGCTTAAGGTTCACGGTCACATCGCCTCCATTATCTCGCCCTTGGTGCGTGTGACTCATAATGCCGCTTTTTCCCTCTGCTTCACTCATATATCAGAATTACTTACATTTGTGTTATTAAACATCGATTAATTTTCCAGCAATATAGTAGGCCGCAGTGGACTGAGGGCATTTTGCTCCCTCAACCTCCTAGACTATGACTTCTGGGCTTTGCTGCCCCTTTTAGGGTGATGGCATTTAACATAAAGTAGGGGGTTAATACTCATCCGAGCCCTTTTTCTACCCCATAAAGGATTAGTCCCATCTTCATTGAGTGACAACTTGCTGATCACTGGTGGTCCCACCACTGGGACCTCATGGATCTAAAGAACGAGGCTCTTAAATGGCCCCTTTGGAAGGAATCGGTGGCCACACATGCTTTATCTATGAGACTGATGGAGATAGACAAGTGCTATTGAAGGAGATTGTCGAGTCCCGCAATGTAAAGTATATGGTTTTGTGGAGTGTAACGTTTTTTGCCCATGCCACATACAGTAGTGGTTGGGCTGATATCCACTTTATGGAAGAGATCGGGTTAAAAGGGTTGTGACAGATGTGGATAGAGGACGGTTGGGAGGTCTTGAGGATAGCTAATCAAGAAGAGTGTCACATGGTGTTTGGCTATAAACTCGCCTAGTGTCATGGCGGCATCTGACGCTGTTCACACTGCAGAGTCTGGCACTCCTCACTATGCTTCCTTTAGTGCTGTGTTCTCAATAGTGATCGGGCTTGCAGGAGTTAACTTCTGCTAGCCTGCTGGTTACCTTTTGGATCACATGTTGTGGTAGACCTATTACAGTCACTCACCTTTTTAAGATGGAGGAAGCTGTCTCCCTATGCCGACTACAGCTTTAGCTACTCCATTTTGTGTGCTGATGTAGCCCAGTCCCGCTGATGATTGTATTGCTTCGTATATGGAATTGTTGTGAAGTTCTTCCGTCATCTCATTGTTTCCTCCCTGCTCTTATTTTCCACCTTATCACTTGTTGCCTTTGTGTGAATGTGCTGTCTGATCAAGTTTTAGTTTTCCATTTGTCCTCTGTCCGGGCCCTTTCTTAGGGTGGGGGAGAGGGGGTATTAAATCAGAGCTTTTTAGGAGCAGGGCAAGGAAGGCGGCCCAGATATCATCACCATTAGACATATCTCTGGGATCAGGGACAGCTAGGGCCCTCCTAGTTCGAGGGCCAGTTTAGGAGCCCTGGTCCCCAGTTATCCCATCACAAATATGGTTTGAGTGTATGAAGATAAGAACTTGATGCTAGGGCCAGTCATGGAACCCTGAGGTGTCCCGGAGAGGTCCGGAGCCTACAGCTCACCCCGGCGGTCTTAGAGAGTCGTTTGGCTAGAGAGCCGCTGGGGCCCAGAATTGGACGAAGGTGAACGGAGTCAGGGGGAAAGAGAAACAGACCCCGGAGGTCGAGGATGAGATCCAAGATAGCGGAGTGAAACAGGTCGAGACATACCAGGAAGACGTACCAGAAAGGAAGCAAATGAATGACATGTCAGTCATAACGGTGTGAAAAAGAAAGTGAACTTTCTGGTTGGCTAAGTAAACTGTGTTGTCACGTGTGTTACTGCCAGTGAGGTAATGGAAACCAGCCTGAAGAAACCAGTAAGTGATGTCCCCCCCACTCGATGTCCCATGAACTCCTAGAGCCTCATTAGCAAAGGAGCGCGGTGCCTGTACGGCTAGATAGATCCTTTATTGTATGTAGGTTTTTCCGGCAGTCCTATAGATAATCAAAAAAGAGGTGGCGATCCAATAGGGCATTCTAGGGGCTCATTCTCTAACTCAGTGGGTCCCACCAAGCGATGATGGAAATAATTTGGGGGAATTTGGCTTTCTGGGACGTTCTCTGAAGCTTCTACTCATTGTAAGAGATTTACCAACACTGTCAATAGTCTGAGAGGTTTCCGTCTCACCATTTTCTGTGGGCCTCACGGAGAGATAGTCAATATTCTTGTAGGCTCCACCATATGCAATGCCAGCCTTACCTTTCATGTTGCCTTTCAGGTACTTTCTGCCACCTCCTGTAGGACATTGTCCTGTCTGTATACAGTATATGATTGTGCCTGTCACATCTCTACCTGGACCTGCTCCAGCGATATCGGCTTCTGCCACCAGGTAGACATCATTCTGCAGGTAATGCTGGTGGTCATGATGGAGACATTGTGGTCAATAGAGGCGCTGGCCAGTGAAGGCGCCATCTTGCCTTTGATACTGGTGTAGCTGGAACCTGTCGTGCTGCCCAGTAAGGCAGAATGGGAGTGTGTGTGTGTGTTATCCGCAGATCGGCTGGACTAATCATCTCCAGTCTCCATGCTGATGTGGTCGGTGTATGGAGACTCACCATTGAAGATGCCGACCATGTTGTTTTAATGTGAATATTGTTAAGTACCGTGTCATATGAAGTCTGTGTACTAATGAGAAAACAATGTTATATAGATAAGTGTGAAGCCCCACAGGTGTTGTATCGGTGCATACCTTCAGGGACTCCACGTAGCTGGTGCTGGTCACAGGTAGGGAATCTTCAGTTTTGATCGTGACGCCACTCTCAGTATTGCGGTCAGTGGGGACCGCCACTGCAGGTTAGGGGACGCCTGGGGCTGATGGTGGGTGCAGTCGGATATAGTAGCCTCCTGAGAGTGAGGCAAGCCCCAGGGCCCGGTGTGAGTTTGTAGTACCACAAGTCGCAGAATGACTCAAACACAGTCCAAGAAGTCTTTTAACGTGTTTACTCACTGTTTGGAGGTCACGGTGAGATGCCCGGGCGACACTGTGATAACCAGGTGGAACCAGGAATTCCAGGAGGCCGTTCTGAGGGTAGCTGTCCACTCGCCTTCCTTGCACTCCTTCTGTTTTAGGAGGATCCTTTGCTTGAAGCGTAGTAGGACCCCTCCAGGGAAGCTGTTACCACCCTGCTCCCCTCTCTCTGGCTCGTCTGCCGGCAGCGTGGCCTTGGTGGGATGGCTTCTGGCCCTGTCCCCTTATGGGCCTGGTGTGCTGCTTGGCTCAAGCTCTGTGTAGTCGTGGTGAGGGCATGAAGTACCCCCCCAACCTGTAGGTTAAGCAGCTCTGGATGATCTGCTGCCTGTTCTGGGGACCTAGTTCCCCTTGTGTGCTCGGATACTGGGATCTCCGTACTCAGCCACCCCTCTTTCTCTGGATGCTCTTCAGGCCGACCCACAGTACTCCGTTCTCCTCCGCTTTCAGCTACAGCACTCCTCAGGACCTGTCTGCACGGGAGCTTCTCTGCTCCCCCTCCATACACTTCAACTTCTTCCTCTCGACTCCCTCACTTCCTCTCTCTCTCTGCCCTGCTTCCTAGCAACCAGCCCCTGAACACACCCCTAGCTGGGAATTGAAAGTTAACTCCTTCTGGCTACTCAAGGGTCCCCTCTGGTGATGTGGGAGGCCTGATCACTATATGTTTGTGTGTGCACCTCATCCTGGCCTTTGGAGATTACCTGGAAGCATTGCTCCCGCATGGGTGCAATACTCTGTGGTGCCTGACCAGGTCAGGGGCGCCACATTCCCCCTTAGTTATCATCAGCACGTCCTCGGGCTGCAAAGACAAGAGAAAGAAAAAAGGTAATTACAAACTTTTCCCACACAGGGGCAATTATTTACATTTAAACATGCCAGGTACCATTCCACCACCAACCACCCACATGTCCGAAACCCACCCAAAAACCTCCAGGAGGCAGGTCACCGGTCCTTTTGGTAACCAGGTCTGGGCCATCACATTCCCCAGACCTTTCCTCCAATCTTCCTCTCCTGAGGGGGGTGGTGTAAGGTAGGCCCCATAAACAGGCGTACCCGCTTCCGAGTGTTGGAGGGCAGGCCCCATAAACAGGCGTGCCCCCTTGTTGGTGCAGAGCCATGCCCCTCAACAGGCAGACCCTGTGGTTGGTACCAAGAAGGCAACTTTTTACAATGCAAAGTTTGTGGTTAAAGCCAGTTCATAACCAGTGGTCTAACATTTTAAGGAAGTCTCACAATAGTCCTTGTGGGCACATTTCGCTTAAACGTTGCTTAACTATAACAGGTTAAACATTACACTCCATACCGTCACTTTCAACTAAACTGTACTTTGTCTATAGCGTAATGGGAGCTGACCAAAGTTGCTGCGGGTTGATCTACGCAGTACTATACTGTCATCTGTCTGAGGTTGTGTCCTCCCACCCGATGTATGTGTCTCAATGTGAATTCTGGGTGTACTGGGTACTGATACCAATGCGTGGTTTTCTGCTTCAGCTACATTTGGCACTTCTAGGTTCTGAACAGGTGCTTCTAGGTCTCCTACTTCTCTAGATTGAGTGAATGTAATGACTGGAATAACAACTGCTCCATTGTATTGAGGCCAACTTGCTGGAAAATCTCCAAGCGCAGTATGGATCATCCTTTCTTTTGGTTCTTGAACTGGCAAAGGGTTGGGACTTTCTTCAGGGGTTCTTAGTTGTTCAGGACATTTCTTTAGGCGATCTCTAGAAACGACAGCTGTTGTTTTTCCTCCATCTTTGCTGATAAGGCATGTCTTTTCATTGCTAAGCGTTGATGGTAACACAGTATAGGGTTCTTCTTCCCATTGATTGTCAAGTTTATGACGCCTTCTCTTTCCCTTGAGAACTATATCTCCTGGCATCAAAGGAACAGCAGGTGCTTTTCGATTGTAGGCCTTTTCTTGTTTCTCACGCTGCTGAGTCAGGCTTCGCTCCACACACTCTTGTACTTTCTTGTATTGGGCTTGGCGGTTGGAATCCCAATCAGCACCTTGTTGATGGTCTTCAGGGGTCTCAACTCCCATTTCCAGATCTACTGGCAATCTCCCTGGTCTGGCCCTCATCAGGTATGCCGGTGTGCAGTTCGTGGAACTCACAGGGATGTTGTTATACATGTCCACTAGATCGGGCAGCTTTTCCGGCCACTGACTTCGTTCTTCTAGTGGGAGCGTCTTCAGAAGGTCGAGAATGATGTGGTTCATCTTCTCACACATGCCATTGGTCTGGGGATGGTAAGGCGTAGTACGGATCTTCTGGCAGCCGTACAGGTTACAAAACTCCTTAAACACTTCAGCTTCAAAGGCTGGTCCTTGGTCAGTGAGCACTTGATCTGGATAGCCATGTGGTCGACAGAAGTGTGTTTGGAAAGCTTTGGCTGCAGTTTGACCTGTCAAGTCCTTGACTGGTACTACCACCAGGAATCTGGAGTAGTGGTCAACCATAGTGAGAGCGTAGTTGTAGCCTTGTCTGCTGGGTGCCAACTTTACATGGTCCAGGGCCACTATCTCCAGGGGCCGTTTAGTTTGGATGGGCTGGAGTGGTGCTCTCTGGCGGTGCTGGTCTTTTCTTCTAAGATTGCAAGGCCCGCAGTTTCGACACCACTTCTCTAGGGCAGATCTCATGCCCACCCAGTAGAATCTTACTTTAAGTAGGGCCTCCAGTTTCTTCCAACCAAAGTGGCCTGCACCATTGTGATAGGCTTCTAGCACCATCCTCGTATCCTTCTGTGGTACAATCACTTGCCACACCTTCTCATGCGTCCTCGGGTCAATGATGCTCCTGTAAAGTTTGTCTTGATAGATGAATAATCGACCCCTCTCCTTCCATAGGTACTGTGCCTCAGGTGGGGCTCCTTTGTCAAGGCTGGCGCCAGGCTGGCTGATCAGTTTCTTTACCAAGCCTACCGCTGGATCATTTTCCTGGGTCTCCTTCCAGTTGTAGTGAGGTAGTGGGTTCAGGGTCACCTCTTGGCGGTTGGCACGCGACTGCCGACACTGTTTTGCTCCATGGCGATGGAACGCTGGCAGCTCAATCTCTTCAAGATCATCTTCATCTTCACCCTCGTCTGCTAGGTGAGGCATCCTGGACAGAGCATCTGCGTTGCCGTTCTTGCGGCCAGCTCGATACTTGACAGTAAAGTCATAATTCGCCAGTCGGGCTACCCAACGCTGCTCCATGGCACCCAATTTAGCAGTATCCAAGTGGGTCAGGGGGTTGTTGTCCGTGAAGACAGTGAATTTGGTGGCTGCCAGGTAGTGCTTGAACCGCTCTGTGATAGCCCATACCATGGCCAGGAACTCTAGCTTGAATGAGCTATAATTCTCCGGGTTTCTTTCAGTAGGCCTGAGCTTCCTGCTGGCGTAAGCAATCACACGCTCTTTGCCTCCCTGCACCTGTGAAAGCACTGCTCCCAGTCCCACATTACTGGCATCTGTGTACAGTACGAATGGCAGGCCATAGTCAGGGTAGGCTAGGATCTCTTCACCCGTCAAGGCCCCTTTCATTTGTCTGAAGGAGTGTTCTTCTGCTTCTCCCCAGTGAAATGGCGGGCCGGAGATCTTTCCTTTCTTCTTTGGGTGGCCTACCAGGAGCTCTTGCAAAGGCGCTGCCATTTTCGTGTAGCCCTTGATGAACCTTCTGTAGTAGCCTACCAAGCCAAGGAACTGACGTACCTCCCGGACGGTAGTAGGTGTGGGCCATTCCTGGATGACTGTGACCTTCTCTGGGTCCGGTGCTACTCCTTCTGCACTGACCACGTGACCTAGGTACTGGACCCTTGGCTTCAGTAGATGGCACTTGGATGGTTTCAGCTTCATTCCATATCGGGATAGTGCTTCAAAGACTTCAGCCAGGTGTTTCAGGTGGTCCTCATAGGTCTTGGAGTACACGATGACATCATCCAGGTAGAGCAGGACGGTTTCAAAGTTGAGGTGCCCTAGGCAGCATTCCATAAGCCTCTGGAAGGTCCCGGGGGCATTGCAGAGTCCAAATGGCATGCTGTTGAACTCACAGAGGCCCATTGGGGTGGTGAAGGCCGTCTTCTCCCGATCTTCTTCTGCTACAGATACTTGCCAGTAGCCACTAGTAAGATCTAGGGTAGAAAAGTAGTTAGAGGCTTTCAAGGCAGCGAGGGATTCCTCTATCCTTGGCAAAGGGTAGGCATCCTTGTGTGTTATCTGATTTATCCGTCTGTAATCCACACACATCCTCATCGTGCCATCCTTCTTTCTTACCAGGACTAGGGGAGCTGCCCAGGGGCTGCAACTGTCCCTTATGACTCCTGCCTCCTTCATGTCCTTCAGCATGTCCTTTGTGCGCTGGTAATGGGCTGGTGGAATAGGCCTATGTCTTTCCTTAATGGGAGGATGACTGCCTGTGGGTATGTGATGTTGCACCCCTTTGATCCTACCAAAGTCTAGTGGGTTCTTACTAAAGACCTGCTCGTATTCCTGCACGACCCTGTAAACCCCATGTTTCTGGTAGTCGGGTGTAGAGTCAGTCCCCACGTGTAGTTTCTGGCACCAGTCCTCTAACTGCTTTTGGGAGGTCTCGCCCTCTTTTGAGTCAGCTTGTGTCAGGGGACCTACAGGTGTTATGGCGTCATCTGAGCATGTAAACAGTTTGGCTATGGTAGCGTACCTTGGTAGTCTGGCTTCCTCCTCCCCACAGTTCAACACTCGTACAGGCACTCGTCCCTTGTGTACATCAACTACCCCCCTGGCTGTCAGAATCGTGGGCCAGTGGTCTGAATGAGTGGGCTCTAGTACAGCCTGGTAATCTTGTCCTCTGAGACCTACCGCTGCTCTACACCACATCATCATTTCACTCCGTGGGGGTATCACAATGGGGTTAGCATCCATCACCCGTACACTACCTATCTCACCGCCAGTCTGTTTTACCTGTTGCTTCCTCAGAATGATTCGGATCTCCTTTTGCAAGGCTCTTTGCGACCTGCCGTCAGCACCTTCAACAATCTGGTGAAGCAACAACAACACTTCCCCTAGGCAATTTTCTATGACATTAGTGCCTAAAATCATTTGCGGGTTCCTTTCTCTAACATCAGTGTCCACAACAATCAGTCCTTGTCCCTTCATTTCCTGCCTTCCCACCTTTATGGTTACCTCTTTGACCCCGATCTGGTCTATAGGTTGTCCGTTGGCAGCATAGATGGTGAGGGAGGGGTCCGGTGGTCGGAGATCGCCGTCCGACCAAAACCTCCGATAAAGGACATGCGGGATCGTGGTGACCTGAGAGCCGGTGTCCAATAATGCCGGGGTAGGGATCCCGTCCAAGACGATGGACAGGACAGGACGTCCACCCACGTACTGATCACAGCAGCGACTTGGGCCTGATCTTCTTAATCCTGAGGACTGGCCCTCGGCCCCAGGTTTGACTCGTTTAAAGGACAGGCCCTTGCATAGTGACCTGCCTTCTGGCAACGACGACAGATGGGTTGTCCAGCTGAGTCATAGCGATCACTGCTCCTGCCTCGAGTTGGGGGACCCCTTCTCCTCCGCATCCAAGGGACGTCCTCTGGGTTGTCGGCTAGCAGGATCTGATGAGGGACTTTGGTCTCTGAGGGCAACTGCATTGCTTTCAGGATTTGTGCGACGTCCTTAGTGAGCTGCTGCACTTGGGAGGATAGCGTACTTATGGTCTCTGCTGGCGCGTTGAGTCCTTTTGCAGTCATCAGGGCCTGCGTGGAGGATTCCGCTCCTGCAGCCGTGGAACTGGCAGGGTCTGTGTCCACAGGGGGTTGGAGTGCTTTCACTGCCCGGTCTTTCAGAATGGCAAAGTCCACGTCGGGGTGTTCTAGGGACCACAGCTTCATCTGCTTCCCATCCTCAGGAGAGCGCAGGCCCCGCAGGAATTGTTCCTTCATCATCCGGTTTCCTTCCTGGTCACTGACAGGGTCCACCAGCTTGAGAGCCCGTAGTGCAGCCTGCAGCCTGAGGGCAAAGTCTCTTATACTATCTTGGGGCTTCTGCCGGCAGTTATAGAAGTCCGTTCTCAGCTCTCCCTCCGTGCGGTGTTCAAAAGCAGCTGCTAGTTTGGCAAAGATGGTCTCAACAGAGCTCCGGTCATCATTGGCCCAGGACTCAGCTTCCAATTCTGCTGCTCCAGTCAATTGTCCCAGCACCACAGCGGCCCTCTGTTTACCAGTCATCGCGTGCATGTCTAGCAGGGTGTTGATCTTTTTCTTAAACCCGGTCAGCGTGTCTATTTTACCGGCGTATTGAGGCAGCCATTGCGCCCCTGGGGCATACAACAAGGACACTGGCATTATGGGGGCGACCTCGGCCGGCGCAGCTGCAACCGCGGCACCGGCACCAGGCGCTGCGGCGTCCAGCGCGACAGGGGCTGGCATCGCTTGGGCTGCGTCGCCCTGACCAGGGGCATTACCTCCTGCAGCGTCCATTTTTCTTCAGAAATCCCCGCGCTCCCTTTCCACTTCCTGGGTCAGAACGCTCTCTGAATTGTGGGGATTCTGGGGCGGCCACACCTCTTCGTGGGCGGTGCTCTTCTCCCTCGCGCGGGCTGCAGCGCGCGCTTTTGAAGATGGCAATATGGCGGCGGTTCAATTTTTGCGGTCGGACCTCTGAGGCACACGGTCACCTGTCTGAACAGGTCTAGTCCTTATCCTGTTCGTGACGCCAGAAGATGTGAAGCCCCACAGGTGTTGTATCGGTGCATACCTTCAGGGACTCCACGTAGCTGGTGCTGGTCACAGGTAGGGAATCTTCAGTTTTGATCGTGACGCCACTCTCAGTATTGCGGTCAGTGGGGACCGCCACTGCAGGTTAGGGGACGCCTGGGGCTGATGGTGGGTGCAGTCGGATATAGTAGCCTCCTGAGAGTGAGGCAAGCCCCAGGGCCCGGTGTGAGTTTGTAGTACCACAAGTCGCAGAATGACTCAAACACAGTCCAAGAAGTCTTTTAACGTGTTTACTCACTGTTTGGAGGTCACGGTGAGATGCCCGGGCGACACTGTGATAACCAGGTGGAACCAGGAATTCCAGGAGGCCGTTCTGAGGGTAGCTGTCCACTCGCCTTCCTTGCACTCCTTCTGTTTTAGGAGGATCCTTTGCTTGAAGCGTAGTAGGACCCCTCCAGGGAAGCTGTTACCACCCTGCTCCCCTCTCTCTGGCTCGTCTGCCGGCAGCGTGGCCTTGGTGGGATGGCTTCTGGCCCTGTCCCCTTATGGGCCTGGTGTGCTGCTTGGCTCAAGCTCTGTGTAGTCGTGGTGAGGGCATGAAGTACCCCCCCAACCTGTAGGTTAAGCAGCTCTGGATGATCTGCTGCCTGTTCTGGGGACCTAGTTCCCCTTGTGTGCTCGGATACTGGGATCTCCGTACTCAGCCACCCCTCTTTCTCTGGATGCTCTTCAGGCCGACCCACAGTACTCCGTTCTCCTCCGCTTTCAGCTACAGCACTCCTCAGGACCTGTCTGCACGGGAGCTTCTCTGCTCCCCCTCCATACACTTCAACTTCTTCCTCTCGACTCCCTCACTTCCTCTCTCTCTCTGCCCTGCTTCCTAGCAACCAGCCCCTGAACACACCCCTAGCTGGGAATTGAAAGTTAACTCCTTCTGGCTACTCAAGGGTCCCCTCTGGTGATGTGGGAGGCCTGATCACTATATGTTTGTGTGTGCACCTCATCCTGGCCTTTGGAGATTACCTGGAAGCATTGCTCCCGCATGGGTGCAATACTCTGTGGTGCCTGACCAGGTCAGGGGCGCCACATAAGATGTAGCAGAGGTAGATGTGTTAGAAGGAAAATGTTGCTGCTTATGATGTTGGTCTGGGTAGGTCAGCCATGTTCTATCTAGGGCAAGGACATCTGGAGGAGCCATTGGGAGGAGTTTTAGAGGGTTAAGGCCTTGAGACAGGAGGACAAAGGAGGAGAACAAAATGACTGTGGTGGTTGTATGGAGTGCTGGGGTCGAACCGCTTGGATCCGGGGTCTGCTGTAGCTCGAGGGTCTCCGGACCCGGGGGCTTGCGGCCACTTCAAATGAAAAGGGGGTATTTACAGGGGATAATAGTTCGTGACGCCACCCGTGGTACCGCCGCTGCCGATGGGAGTACCCGGGGAAATGGAGTGGGGCAGCCAGATGACATTCCCTCCACGGGAAGGGGAGGCCCCGGGACTCTGGATGGTGAGATGCTGGTTGTAGGGGAGCGCAGCACTGGTTGGAAGCAGGGGAGGGCCATGTACTCACTCCGGCAGTATTGGAGATGATACGACTGCAAAGCAGACTCTAACAACAAGGTAAACCAAGTCTCTTGGTGCCACTGCCCTCTTGGAGGAGCCCGTCCGGGTATATGTCGCGGGCGGAGGAGGGGACGCCGCGCTCTCACACTGCTCGGGTCTGGCTGCCGCGGCTGCTGCGGCCTGCCGCTGCTCGGTGGCTCGAGCGATGGGCCGGATCCCGGGGACTCGAGCGGCGATCCTCGCCCGTGAGTGAAAAGGGGAATTGGTGTTTTGGGATAGTTTATTGTCCGTGACGCCACCCACGGTTGTGGTGATTTGTTAACACCACCGCTGCTCTGTATGGGGAGCCCGGGAGTGATGGTATGGAGCAGCCAGTTGTTGATGTGCCCTCTGTGGGTAGGGGTTGTGGTGCTCCCGGGGCCCGGTGATGGGGTTGGTATGGTGGACAGGCGGGTATGGGGCCTGTGGAGGTGCAGGGGCGCAGGGGCAGCGCTGTGCCGCACGGCACAGAGGTACTCACTCAGCCAGTAAACACGACATAGTTCTCGGTAAACAAACGGCTGGTTGGACGGGTCCCTCGGACGGTTCACGGTGCTGATGTTCCCTGCAGTTAGCGGTGACGGTCTCTTCCCTGCACCTATGAAAGTCTCTTTGGTAGCGATGGGTCCCCACCGGTTACCCACTCCTCGGCTTCAAGCTGGGCCGAAGGAGCCCTACTTTGCCCGCAGGCGCTGGCCCTGGGAAACTGGTGCCCTGGCGGTGGCGGTGTCTCCCCTTCACGGTCGGGCTGTTGCCTTCAATCGGGACTTGGTTGTTAGGAGACAGACGTCCCATTCACTGACGGATTTGGCAAATTATGGCGACTCCTAGCCTTGCCGGGATCCAAAAGGCCCCTGCCCTGGTGCTGACTGTTCTTCGTATACTGCTCCGGTACCGCCGGGTCACTACCCGTCCGCGGTCCTTCCAGCAACCTCCGAGCAGTCCCCCTGCAGACTATCACCGCCGTCTGCTGACCTTGCTGTCACGGTCCGGGGCACACACCCGGATCAACTTCAGGCTTTACAAACTGTTTCCTTTCACTTTACTTCAGCTTCTCTCCTTCACTTCCCTAGCTGTTCTGCCTGGTTCTCCCGCCTCCAGGGCTGTGAACTCCTCGGTGGGCGGAGCCAACCGCCTGGCCCACCCCCTGGTGTGGACATCAGCCCCTGGAGGAAGGCAACAAGGATTTTGGGTTAGCTTGGTGTACCTGCAGGGAATGTGGGGTGCATGTGATGTTGTGACCTGTGACCCCTGGCTTGCCCAGGGCGTCACATATACGTCCCCTATAGTACTGCCGGGTGGTCCGGAACCTGCCTCCGTGCACAAATTAGAAGTGTTCGGTTGGCCCGTTGGCGTAAAGCTGTTCGGGCCCCGCTCCCTACTTGTTGGTAGTGCAGCTGCGCTCTCAAGGGCTCACACTTGGGATTTCTGTTGGCTGCGTGGGTTGGAAAGCCCTATCCCCTTGTTGCGCTAGTGCCACTGATCTCTGAGCTTCTTGGGGACAGTCCACAAAGTCACTATCAGGTTAATTGCCAGGTTGCCTGAAGCTACTTCCCGACCGAGGGTCCTGTACCCTGCCCTGCTTTCGGTTCTGGACCGGCTATTGAACTCGAGCTGCTGACCCTCCTCCAAGACTAGGTCTAGGCACCCAGCCTCAATACCCTGCGACTGGGTCTCCGACTCCTCCGGGCCCAGACCACCGTTTGCGACCCAACCTGTAACCCCCCCTGGGAGCCACACACTCCCAGCTCCTCACTTCTCGAGGGACAACACTTCACTACTGGGTCAGTACCATAGGTTGGGAACCCAGTACCATGGGGGTTGAGCCCTGCACTAAAGAGCAGCAAGTGCAGTACCCTCTGACGCCCTGACTAGTCCAGGGGCATCACATCCTCTCTGGTTTTCATCTGGCTTGTTTGACTGTCCTCTGCCAGCTCGCTCTACCAGCCAGCAGGAATTTCAATTGTAAATCCATGTCTGTATTATACAGCTCCATAGATCTGAATAATACCGCTATACAAGATTCTTTACCGAGCCTATTTGCTGCCAATTTTAGAAGAGCGATTCATACACCGAGTGCATACGCCATGGTCAGACCGATGTACATTCATGGGCTCGCTCAGTTGAGACTCCCTTGGTGTGTAATACAGATGAATGATCCCTATGGCATCCATTTTCTGAATCCATTGTATAGATTACCAGAAATCTGAACAGTATTTCGCCTTTTTGAGCGAATCTGCAAATTCACAGATTGCCTTGAATTTCTGTAGGAAATGTGGTGCGTTGGATATGCTTCATTACGGGGGTCTCTGGGGCCCTCACCTGCCCTGCTTTGTCCGTTCATCTTCCTTGGTCATGTCTTCACTGCTCCTCTTATAAAACGGCCATACGGATGACGTGAAAAAAATCGGACACAGCATTGGGATTTTTGATTTTTCATACGCTCGCCTGACCCGACCTTAGAGATGTACCTACGTCCGGCACCCGGCGATTATTACACTATACGTGTGAAGCAGGGGCAGAATGATCGCAGTCGCAGGGATCGCGACCGGGCCCGGTTATGCAGTAGGCTTGCCAGCCCCATGCCCTGCTTCAGCTGGATGTGCGGCCTCAGACGCACATGCAGCTAAAATGCATAGCGGTGCACAGACCTGTCAGGTCCCTGTACTGCGGCCAAACAGAAGTTGGCAGCTTTCAGCGGTGTCCCCGTGACTGATGATGCCTTGCTTTGCCATAGCACAGACACCGATGAAAGCTGCCGGCCACTGCGAGGTAGCTATAGAGGAGGACTTCACATGACATGGGAGCCGGGGAGAGCACAGTATATACCAGGAGGGGGACAGATTATTCCAGGAGGGGCCCAGGAGAGCAACATATTTTCCAGGAAGGGGACTGTATACACCAAGAGGGGCCCAGGAGAGGAACATATTTACCAGGAGGGGAACAGTATATTCCAGGACGGGGCCAGAAGAGGAACATATTTTCCAGGAGGGGGACAGTATAAACCAGTAATGGCCCAGAAGAGGAACATATTTACCAGGAGGGGGACAGTATATACCAGGAGGGGCCCAGGAGAGCAACATATTTTCCAGGAAGGGGACAGTATAAACCAGTAATGACCCAGAAGAGGAACATATTTACCAGGAGGGGGACAGTATTTACCAGGAGGGGCCCAGAAGAGGAACATATTTACCAGGAGGAGAACAGTATATACCAGGAAGGGGCCAGAAGAGGAACATATTTTCCAGGAGGGGGACAGTATATACCAGTAATGGCCCAGAAGAGGAACATATTTACCAGGAGGGGGACAGTATATACCAGGAAGGGCCCAGGAGAGCAACATATTTTACAGGAAGGGGACAGTATATACCAAGAGGGGCCCAGGAGAGGAACATATTTACCAGGAGGGAGGGAGACAGTATATACCAGGAGGGGCCCAGAAGAGGAACATATTTACCAGGAGGGGGACAGTATATACCAGGAGGGGCCCAGGAGAGCAACATATTTTCAAGGAGGGGGACAGTATACACCAGGAGGGGCCCAGGAGAGGAACATACTTACCAGGAGGGGGACAGTATATACCAGGAGGGGCCCAGAATAGGAACATATTTACCAGGAGGGGGGCAGTATATACCAGGAGGGGCCCAGGAGAGCAACATATTTACCAGGAGGGGGACAGTATATACCAGGAGGGGCCCAGAATAGGAACATATTTACCAGGAGGGGGACAGTATATACCAGGAGGGGCCCAGGAGAGCAACATATTTACCAGGAGGGGGACAGTATATACCAGAAGGGGCCCAGGAGAGCAACATATTTTCCAGGAGGGGGACAGTATATACCAGAAGGGGCCCAGGAGAGGAACATATTTACCAGGAGGGGGACAGTATATACCAGGAGGGGCCCAGAAAAGGAACATATTTACCAGGAGGAGAACAGTATATTCCAGGACGGGGCCAGAAGAGGAACATATTTTCCAGGAGGGGGACAGTATAAACCAGTAATGGCCCAGAAGAGGAACATATTTACCAGGAGGGGGACAGTATATACCAGGAGGGGCCCAGGAGAGCAACATATTTTCCAGGAAGGGGACAGTATAAACCAGTAATGACCCAGAAGAGGAACATATTTACCAGGAGGGGGACAGTATTTACCAGGAGGGGCCCAGAAGAGGAACATATTTACCAGGAGGAGAACAGTATATACCAGGAAGGGGCCAGAAGAGGAACATATTTTCCAGGAGGGGGACAGTATATACCAGTAATGGCCCAGAAGAGGAACATATTTACCAGGAGGGGGACAGTATATACCAGGAAGGGCCCAGGAGAGCAACATATTTTACAGGAAGGGGACAGTATATACCAAGAGGGGCCCAGGAGAGGAACATATTTACCAGGAGGGAGGGAGACAGTATATACCAGGAGGGGCCCAGAAGAGGAACATATTTACCAGGAGGGGGACAGTATATACCAGGAGGGGCCCAGGAGAGCAACATATTTTCAAGGAGGGGGACAGTATACACCAGGAGGGGCCCAGGAGAGGAACATACTTACCAGGAGGGGGACAGTATATACCAGGAGGGGCCCAGAATAGGAACATATTTACCAGGAGGGGGGCAGTATATACCAGGAGGGGCCCAGGAGAGCAACATATTTACCAGGAGGGGGACAGTATATACCAGGAGGGGCCCAGAATAGGAACATATTTACCAGGAGGGGGACAGTATATACCAGGAGGGGCCCAGGAGAGCAACATATTTACCAGGAGGGGGACAGTATATACCAGAAGGGGCCCAGGAGAGCAACATATTTTCCAGGAGGGGGACAGTATATACCAGAAGGGGCCCAGGAGAGGAACATATTTACCAGGAGGGGGACAGTATATACCCAGAGGGGCCCAGGAGACTAAGGAGACTAACATATTTTCCAGGAGGAGGACAGTATAGACCAGGAGGGGCCCATGATAAGAACATATTTACCAGGAGGGGGGCAGTATATACTAGGTGTATACTAAGAGGGTGACAGTATATACCAGGAGAGGGACAGTATACACCAGGAGGGGCATAGTAGAGTAACATATATACTAGGAAGGGGACAGTAAATACCAGGAGGGGGACAGTATATACCAGGATGAGGGACATATATACTAGGATGAGGGACATATTTAGTAGGATGGGGGATATACCAAGATGTGGGGTATATATATATATATCAGAATGGGAAACATATACACTGTGTGCAGAATTATTAGGCAAATGAGTATTTTGATCACATGATACTTTTTATGCATGTTGTCCTACTCCAAGCTGTATAGGCTGAGAGCCAACTACCAATTAAGTAAATCAGGTGATGTGCATCTCTGTAATGAGGAGGGGTGCGGTGTAATGACATCAACACCCTATATAAGGTGTGCTTAATTATTAGCCAACTTCCTTTCCTTTGGCAAAATGGGTCAGAAGAGAGATTTAATGGGCTCTGAAAAGTCCAAAATTGTGAGATGTCTTGCAGAGGGATGCAGCAGTCTTGAAATTGCCAAACTTTTGAAGCGTGATCGACGAACAATCAAGCATTTCATGGCAAATAGCCAACAGGGTCACAAGAAGCGTGTTGGGCAAAAAAGGTGCAAAATAACTGCCCATAAATTGAGGAAAATCAATCGTGAAGCTGCCAAGATGCCATTTGCCACCACTTTGGCCATATTTCAGAGCTGCAACATTACTGGTGTGCCATACTCAGGGACATGGCCAAGGTAAGGAAGGCTGAAAAATCACCAACTTTGAACAAGAAACATAAGATAAAACGTCAAGACTGGGCCAAGAAATATCTTAAGACTGATTTTTCAAAGGTTTTCTGGACTGATGAAATGAGAGTGACTCTTGATGGGCAGATGGATGAGCCAGAGACTGGATCAGTAAAGGGCAGAGAGTTCCACTCCGACTCACACGCCAGCAAGGTGGAGGTGGGGTACTGGTATGGGCTGGTATCATCAAAGATGAACTTGTGGGACCTTTTCGGGTTGAGGATGGAGTGAATCTCAACTCCCAGACCTACTGTCAGTTTCTGGAAGACAACTTCTTCAAGAAGTGGTACAGGAAGAAGTCGGTATCGTTCAAGAAAAACATGATTTTCATGCAGGACAATGCTCCATCACATGCATCCAACTACTCCACAGCGTGGCTGGCCAGTAAAGGTCTAAAAGATGAAAAAATAATGACATGGCCCCCTTGTTCACCTGACCTGAACCCCATAGAGAACCTGTGGTCCCTCATAAAATGTGAGATCTACGGGAGGGAAAACAGTCCACCTCTGGGAGCAGTGTCTGGAGGCTGTGGTGGCTGCTGCACGCAATATTGATCGTAAACAGATCAAGCAATGACAAAATCTATGGATGGTCGCTGCTGAGTGTCATCATAAAGAAAGGGGGCTATATTGGTCACTAATTTTTTGGGGTTTTGTTTTTGCATGTCAGAAATGTTTATTTTTAAATTTTGTGCAGTTCTATTGGTTTACCTGGTGACAATAAACAAGTGAGATGGGAATAGATTTGGTTTTTATTAAGTTGCCTAATAATTCTGCACAGTAATAGTTACCTGCACAAACGGATATCCTCCTAAGATAGCCAAATCTAAAAAAAAAAAACACTCCAACTTCCAAAAATATTAAGCTTTGATATTTATGAGTCTTTTGGGTTGATTGAGAACATAGTTGTTGATCAATAATAAAAAAAATCCTCTAAAATACAACTTGCCTAATAATTCTGCACACGGTGTACATCATGATGGGAGACATATTTACCAGGATAGGGGACATTACTACATAATGGGGGGAGGGAACTCGTATATCTTTATAGGATTTAGAATGCTAAATGTATACATATACATACATCTGACCAACATGCGGGGATGGGGGAACTCATGTCCAGAATTTGCACCGGTGCTTATCAAACTCTCGGTACCCCGCTGGTGTGTAGTGGTGTGCACAGCTCATCCCAGGAGACGTTTTATTGTGCGCCCACCTTTATACCCCTGCAGGATACAATTGCAGCTAATTTCCCAGCTATTTCCATGCTACAAGCCCCCAGCTCTGCACATTGCAGTTGTGCGTTGCATTTCCACATTTGACCACTAGGTGTCTCCTTTGACTTTGCCATATAAAGCCAAGACTAAGCTGCTGTCAGCTGCAGGACTCTTATTGGCTTGCTGGGCTAGTGATGCCACAGGGTAGCCCCTCTTAAGAGAAAAAGCTTTGGTACATTACAGCAGCTCGAGTCGCTCGTCCTTCAGTGTAAAAACCATCTGGAGACCTGAGGACTGTCATCTCACCGCCACCATGAGCGAGGTAAGTGACCGCAATCCCAGCTCCTCTTCACTGCTGAGTATCTGCAGCAATGCAACATTCCTCCTGCAGGTGACAAAAGCCACCTGTGCTGCACATGTAGCAGAGCTGAACGGGTTTGGTTGGGTTTTTTTCCGCTGTTTTTAGCTCTTTTTGACTTCGGCGCACAAAATAACGTTCTCAGCTCTGCTACATCTGCCGTA